>NC_089876.1:50335000-50635833 GCF_040182565.1 Anser cygnoides
CCTTCTCTTTATGTGATTCTACAAACAATGTATGACTATTGATTAGCTATACAAGTTGCTACTTCAAAGAGGAATGTAAAAGAAATTGCTTCAGTATTTTTGGGTAATTTATTTATAGTGATCCTGGCAAGGTCTATTGGATACTAGAAAAAAATCAAGCTGATGCATTAGATTAAATTTCTGTAAATGTAATTAAATCCTGTCCTGGGTTTGTTCATGTATCAGTAAACTAATTGCATTTAGTCAAACATTTGCTTTGAGACTGGACAAAATTAAATTAATTTCCCTAGCTGTAAACTATAGGAAAGCAACATAGAGTAAATTGCTGAAGCATCTGGACTATTGACTCAGAAGGCAAAGTTACAACAGAAGTGTTGATACATTCAGTAAAAAAAAAAGCCACTAGAACAATTATATCTTACTTTAAGAACAATTAATTTGTGGTAATAGTATTATAAATAATGATTAAAATAGATAAATAAAAGTATTAGTAGGGAAAGTTTATTTTCTTCTGCCTCTTGGAGATCAGTTTTAAGAACATGAAATTTCTCCTCAGATTCCGCAGTATGGTTGACACAGGTGACACAAAGCTAAGTCGAACCAGAATTTGACTGAACAGCTCACAAAGATGCCCCTGCTTAGAAAGAAAAGAGGTGGAAAAATTTATGAAAGGGAGCTGAGAGGAGCAGGACAAGCACCATTCCCTGCATAGGAGAAAGGGTTCAAATAATTGTCACCTGCACACGTATTGAACTGAAGAAGATCTCAGCTCTCAGCAGGGTTGTGCATAGAGAAAAATGAAAAGATTTGGAAAGAATATTAGTAAGAGTATAGATAAAACCCCTGCACCTCTCTCCTTATCTCACAGATCCTGGAGATGCTTTAGGCATTAGGCACCACTCATTTAGACCTGAGGCTTCTCTAACAGCTCTTCATCTTCTGTGTGTGCTCAAAGTTACAATTCACTGGGCCCCTGCCAGTAAGTGGAGTTTCTTGCCTTTACTCAGAGTGGAAATTTCAACAAATGTCTTGCACTTTCTATTTAATCTTTTGAGAAGGAGTCCAAGCACTTTAGAAGGAAATCTTTTTAATTATTGGGATAATGTCATACGAAGAGACTAAGAACATCAGTTTCCTCTGTGTCCTATAATTAAGGAGGCTTGAACTCAGATACTTTCCCTCTGCATGAATATCTTGAGGTTCTGGGACAACTGTTCTACTTCCAGCAACTTTGTGAATCTTATCCCTCTTTTCCTTTGTATACAGGTGAATTAGAAACTAAGCAAAAATTTCAGAGAAAGATTGAAAAAAACCTCCTGATTTGGTCTGAAGTGATTTTTTTTTTTAAAACTGCTCCACCCCCCCCCCCCCCCCCCCCCCCCCAAAAAAAAAAAGATTTTTTCATACAGCCATGGTTTAGTTAAGTGCAAATAATATCTGGCTAAGTTTCTGAACTAGAAGAATATTTATCCTCCCTGAGTCTGTGACCTGAATTCTTTCAAGTTCATTCATTTATTTCCTATTATTTTGAATAAAAGGAACAGAAGTATGAATGCTAGAGATGAATAGAGGATTTTGAAAATGTAAGTCCAACATTCTTACTCAATTTATCTTTAAACTACGTCATTGACTGTATACTCTGTCTGGCTCTTTCACACTTATTCTCTTTTATGTATTGGAGTTTACTGGTTAGAGAATCTACTACACTGAATGCAATCACTGCTCAGTTCTGTGCGCATTTAGCTGCACTGAATCATAGACAGACTAAAGTATAGAATGCTACTTCTCTAAGAAAATCTGTATGCATAATATTTAAAGGAAATCTAGTAAACAAAGGAAGTAAACCCACAGAACAATGTCTAGACCTGAACATCATATAAATCAGCAAAAAAGCTTGTAAAGATCCGGGTGATGTTCTGGAATCACAGTCTCTGGCAGATTAAGCAGCACTGGAAAGAAAAAGGCATGTTTATCACAGCACTAAGTTTTGCTGTCTCTTGATTTAGAACATACTTAGCTCACAAATACTCTAAATCATTCCTTGAAGTGGTAAAGCAAAGGCTGGAACAAATTTTAACTTACCAAATCCACCAGTATTAGTAGCTAAAAGTTCTAACATATTACAAAGCACAGTAAATCATACTTGTAGAATTTATACAATCTTTAGTCTGCCAGTTTGATTTTATTGTATCATGTACTTCAGCAAGGTGTCAGTAATTTTCTTATATAGTGAATAAAATAAGCAAGCTAATTTGCATCTGTTCAGGTGTACTCCTACTCATTTAAGCTTTATACTTTGTGATGCATAAAATAAATAATTGACTCATTCCTGGATGAAAAAAAATAAAAGTAAAATTATCAGGAAAATTATTTCATTTGCTTTTATGTGGTTCAATTTCCATTGTTCAGTTTTATTTTCTACAGAAAATTTCACTGTTGTGCACTACAATATCAATTCATAAGAATAAAAAGCCTTCTGATCATCAGAACTAGACCATCCACTTCAGTCTGTAAGTAGATTTTATTTTGACCACACTGTCCTGTTTTTACTCCCTTCAGATCACAGATCTCTCGAAACTGAACTCTTGAGAAGCTGTGTTTCCTTGCAGTTTTTGGTTTAATTTTCTCACAGGCTTAAAACTGGTGGTTTGAGTGCTAAAAGACTTTATCTATATTAGCTAAAATTACTTTGTTATCAATGGTATGGAATAAAAGAGTTTGTCACAGTAAGAATAATGGTATGAGGAACAAAAAGCTCCTAGAAAGAAAGCATGGGTCATCTAACAATTTAAATAATTTATATTTTATATTTATGTATATTTAGTTAAGCAATTTTAGTGTACCAACTATTCTTGTTCTGAAAGAAGGAAAACTTGTGGTAAGACTTGAAAAGCCACAAGAAAGACAGAAACCAAACCAGAAAGTACAAGAGACTGTTAGACAAAACAAAGCCGAACTTAGAAGATGGAAAACAGAATGTGTGAATGAGGCTATAGGGTGAAAGACGTAGCTGAGGCTGTGAGTACTGCAAATAAGTCAACTGTGGTTAACTTGCTCTGCAAAATCTATACAGCAAAATATAATGTGGAAAAAAAACAACTAGCTGAGAAAAAGGTCATCTTAGAATCTGTTTAGTAAAATCTGGGACCCATTATCTCTAAGCGAAAGCAGTGTTAAAGTAATTCTGAAGAGAGAAATATAAGACATGTCATGCAAAAACAATCCAGCCCTCCATGTACTCTATTATTCTGTTTTTAGAAGTGGCATAAAATGTTTCAAAGAAAACTGCAAGAAGACATGTGGTAAGCAATTATAAAATTTGCCTTAAGGAAAAAGTTTCTTCCTGCACCCCATCGGTTACAGGTTTGTTTATGCCCTTAGGCATGAGGATTAATATTCTCTCCAAATACTTTTGTTTTATAAAACTTTATTTTTTTCTTAACAGTATTCATTTTTATTATCATTATTTCTAATCCCACTGACCCTCTGGAAGCCAGGGGTGTGTGCTACAGTAAATTCCACCACATATTTAGTTACTTATGTGTCAGAAATATACTTTTACATCTTTAAAGGGCAGCTGAAATTACTAAGTGTTTGCTGTGTAAGATTTTCTGAGATCATCACTGACCAAAAGCAAAGATTAGGTGAATTTCATCAAGCTGTATGGTGAAGAAATGAGAGAGATGGGCTTTAGAGAGAACAGATAACAGCAGTTTCACCAGGCAGTTGCCATTTGTGTGGTCCTTGCAACTGCCACATACAGAACATAAATGTGACAAACATTAAGTATAACCAGTTGTGCATAATAATCTGTTTAGATTGCATAAAACATTGCTCTCTAATTTTCATTTAAGATGACTTCACTAAAAGCAGAACTCTGAACCCCACCCCAGTCAGAGTAGCTGCAGAAATTATAGGAAAAGAGAAGAGGCTTACAACTCCTATCTGGACAGACCAATTTCTTACATTCATGAAGCTTAGTCAATGTGTATATTGTAAATAAACAAATTGAAAATATATTCTTTTTTTTTTTTTTAGGGATATATGTTCTCAAGCTGCTGCCTTACAATAGAAGACTGGATACTGAAAACATGTGGGCATGCGCATAACTCAATAAATATAGTTCAGTAAGACAGCTTATGCACTTATGTTTCTTTATACGTTCAAAAGTTTGTAAACTGCAATGATACACGATGAAAATGCCCTCATAAAGAGCCAGTTATGAAGACTCTTTTCTTTACTTTTATCATTTTATGTCTTCAAAAGACAGTGCAAAACAGGGGCTGCAGAAGCTAAGCTAAACTGGCTAAGCATTAGAAACTAAAATCCTCTCACATTCTCAATTTTTAAAGATTGCAGCATGCAAGTACTTTCCTTTCAATATCTGAGATCTTAAGAGTTACTTTTTATTATTGTTCCATTTCTGGTAGACAGGTATGAACAATATGATAAACATAACGTATAAAATTATATATGTAAAAATCAGGAAACTTATGATAAATACCAAACCTCACAAGAATTCTAAAAAAAAAAAAATAAATAAATCAAAAGACCTAGTAATTCTATGGCAATCCATGCCTATCTAATGCATTCTGAAATGCATACTGGCTAGAGGAATCTCTACCAGCCCAGATGTTTCACATCTATGAAAAGCAGAGAAAGGATGGATCAGAAGTGGATGGATATTACAGAACGATAGGAAGAAACGGGAATGCAATGACAAATAAAGGGCTTATCTCTGGTGTTTAACCACAGAGCTATAGTGGAGGTAATGAAAAGCTCTCTTGCTTCTGGTGATGCTTAGGGAGCAATTAGAGAAAGATAACCTTCTTGAGTTCCTGATGCCAAAGAGCTCTGCTGCTGATGTCAGTCTTTTAAATGGCCTGTGTGGCCTCCAAGCTAGTGACCTACCCAAAAAACTGCTATTTTGCCTGCTGTCTGGTTTCTGCAGCAATGCGTGTCCCATGTCTATACAAAGAGAAAACCCTTCCTTTATTCTCAGTACCATGTTCATGATATAAATAACTATTAGGCAAGATGCTCAGAGGAAGAAAGGCTACTGATAAATTAGTATTTTAGGTAACTCCTCGCTCCCCAGCTCCCACCTCATGCTATATTTTAAAATAAGAGATATTTGCAATTTGTTTTGCAATTCTCTTTTTATTGCTATGCCTATGCCAAAATCAGGCCTTGAGATTCTGGCTGATAAGATCTTTTAGTTTAGGTTGCTCTGAAGTCATAGAGACTCATTTTGTTTGCAAACTGATCCTAATTCCATTTTTATTTATCTACCCTTGTAACAGGTAACACTGAAAGTTGTATAATGTGGATTCTTTTGTGCCTTTTAAATTTTTCCTTTTTTTTTTTTCTTTCTATTTTTCTATCTAATGACTTGTGCAGAATTTTTGTGCTCATTACATGAGAGCCACATTTTCATTCAGGCTAGGGGAAGTTGCCATTTTGTGTGTGTATGTGTGTGTGTGTTAAAAATTTCAAAGAACTTTAATAAGCGGGTAATTTTTTATTCCTTTAATCATAGTATTCATATAACTCTAATTATGTTAACAGATTCATTTATAATTGAGCTAAATAGAATTATCTAAGCCTTGAGAACTGATAGATTTAATGTTTTATCTCAAATTTTAATACAGCATCAGGTTTTATCAGGTTCAGTGAAGCAGGTTTGTTAAAAAAGCTGTAACTTTATAAACACAGAAATTGAACAGGACTCTGATTTTATCATAAGTCTGATTGGTAGGTGCATAATGATGAGCTATTGCTTATTAACTACACTGTGCATTTAAGTAAGTCTGTTCCTAATCAGGAGAGCCCTTTGGCACCTGTGTCTCTTTAATTATTCCTTTAAGACCCACTGGCTTAAATCTATGTACTGCTTTTGAGCAGGGTTATTTTCCTTATACACAGGGTTTGAATAAAAACTGTTTTTGTACCGAATGCTCATTTTTAGGCCTAATAAACAAAAGCCTCCTAGAACCCAATTATTTTAGAAATGGGTGTTGTTCATTGTCCCAATCCATGTTCATGTTGTGTGATTTATGTTCTTGTTTACAAACTACACATTGTCATTTAGGTCAAAAATCCATAGTTAAAAACTACCCAAAAGCAGATTTACTGTACAGATAGAGTGTAGCAGCTAGGAAGGAGCTCAATGAAGGATTAAAATCTATTGACAATTATCCATATTTTGCAAGAATAACTTTTATTTGAAATTCCCCA
Source organism: Anser cygnoides (assembly GCF_040182565.1). Classification (NCBI taxonomy): domain Eukaryota; kingdom Metazoa; phylum Chordata; class Aves; order Anseriformes; family Anatidae; genus Anser; species Anser cygnoides. The sequence continues at coordinate 50,341,238 of NC_089876.1, forward strand.
AAAGCACAAAACTACACCTTTTCTATTTTAACATAACTTCAACTGGCATTTGTTTAGAATTGTCTGTTGTGGGTAGGGTGGTATGAAAATATTGAATCTTCTCTTTTATTCCATCTGTTTCTCCATGAAATATCTGCACTCTCGTCACAGATTAAGAATCTGATATGTGTTTTAGCTTTGCATGTTTTGGACATAATCCACCAGATCATCTACATTTAAAGCAGAAAATTGCAATAAGAGAGGTGGTTGGATAGAATGAGAAGATATTGTTTAAGAGAGCAATAGATAAGTGACATGGACAACTGTTGGCAACAACAGTTCAACCTCTGTAAGAAGACTTCAAGACTCATTCTAAAGAAATCTTAATTAAAGATGTAGAGTTGAATGGAAAATGGCATAAAGACAATATGGATTTACAAAAGGTAATGCATATCACAATGACATGGTGTCTTTCCTTGGTAAAAGAATTGATTTTGTTGGCAAGAAAAATACAATACAGGTAATCTATCTTGAGTTCAGTGAAGCATTTGATTTAGTGTCTCAAGGACAATTATTACTTCAACTTGAGAAGATATAGCAACATAGTGGGATGGATAAAGGATTGGCTAAAAGGAGGGTGAAATAGGTAATGTTGAAGATGGAACAAACAGCTTGAAAGTTAGTTACCAGCAGAAATTCTGGAGGCCTAATCTTGAGAATAATTTTATCAAATGCTAATGCTAGTGGCCCTGGTATATGTGATTGGAGCATGTTGCTGGAAATTGTTATTAAAACTGCTTCTATGCTAGCGTAGATGCAGATTAAAATTTCCAGCAGGTAAAACACTGCAAGCTGGTAAAAAAAAATGCAGGATTTTATGAGGGTTCTGTGTAAATACAAGTGTGACAAGTGCAGTAATATTGGCTAATGAGGATTTACATTATTTCAGCTGAGATTTTTTTTTTGCTAGACTTTTTCACTAATACCATTCAAAGAACTTGTTTCTAGGAAATATAGAAAGAAGTATAGAAGACTATATTTTAAGATTCCAAGTGCTTGAGCTATCAAAAAGGTGCAGTTATTACCATTTCATATTTCACTAATGAGGTCTTTTTTTTTTTTTTTTTCCAGAAAAAATAAGGGGCTAAAGCTCATACCATCTAGAAGAATCAAAAAAGTTGGAAAGATACAAGAAAAGTAGAATGGATTTCTCAATGCACCACAATATTTTTTTTTCCCCCAGGTAGATTTCCTTCATTTTGAAAACATGCACTTGCATTCTGAATACAAGTGAGTAAAATTTCAAGTTTGCTCTTAAATGTCAGAGAAAGTTAAGTAAATTGGGGGCATTTAAACCACACTTAAGCTTTCCATGTATTGCAGCTTCAGAGCTGAGGCTTGGGAACTGATTTCTTGCTCACTGGTTGTAACTCAGCCATGCAATGTAATAATGCAGTATCTTTATGACTTAAATTTAATTTCAGATATGCAGGCTAGTTCTGTGTTTTTGGTAATCTTAGAATTTGTTAAAGGCATTTATTTAATATATTTCCAGCCAGGAATTCTCCCTGTAAGTGACCAAGGAGTTTTCATGTGTCAGTGGCACATAAGAATAGTCTGATCTAAAGCAAGGATGTAGAGAAGAAAGACTTGAATATGAAGAAAGACTTCTTGGATATGAATGTAATTAAGCTGCATATTGAACTGAGACATAGGAAGGTTCCAAAAGTGCTCAAAATTTACCCAAACTATTTTCCAAAGTAAGCACTGTATATATTGTAGCCTTCCCCTCTTTTGTCTTTGGACAGTGCACTGAGGTGGTGAGGCAATGTAACTTCTTTTTTGCAAAATTTACCAGGGCATTTTGGTATCTAACGTACTTTATATGTAAGAGCACTTTCTAGTCCTTGACTCTCTAGTCTCTTTGGGCTCATTCCAGCCATCATTGCCTCTGCTGTGGACATGCAGTTCTTCCCCTTAGTCAGTAGCAGTGATGAAGTAGCAGCAATTGTGGTGGCTGTAGCAGTCCTGAAAGAAAAAGATATTACTCTCACTCCATTCATGTTAAGCATTTGACTAGTTATGAAAACGATTAACAAGCTTTTTCCTGTATTTTCCTGCATAGAGTTTTATTGCTGCTCCTATTCCCAACCTATACATCAGACATTGCTTTAGGTGATTACAAGAAATCTAGCTGTATCACAACAACCAGTGTTTTTGTTTCCAAAATGGCAGCCTGTTACACTTGTAAATTGTCAGTTATCTTAGAAATTAATTTACTTACAAGCTTGTTAAGAAGAGCTTTTTAGAGGTTAACTAAGTTTCCACATATTTTTCAACAAATCTAAGACTGTGAAATGCCAGAGAGTTTTAAATAGTGGTAAGTACTGTACGTTCTGGCAATAAACTGGACAGCTTTGACTTGGCAGTGCTATAGGTTCACGATTGGCCTTGATGATCTTGAAGGCCTTTTCCAACCTAAGTGATTCTATGATTCTAAAAGTATACATCTTCCTAGCAGCAGAAATCAGCCTTCCTTTACTGTTTTGGAGAACATGGGAGAGAGATATTGCACTTGCAGGAAAAACAGAATTCTCCTGTTTGGTTTTAAGGCCATGTCAATAGTAATGTAATCCATAATATTTGTAAAGTTCTGTTTATGATGCCACCATAAGCTGCCAATTTGCAGAATACCATTAGACAGTGATATTTACTATAAAAATGTTCTTAAAAAGCAAAGTCAGCTACAAAACAAAATAAATGATAAGGTTTTATTTAGATGACTTCAGTTTTGAGATGCAATTGTATCTATTTCACTGGAATTAGTTGCAGATGGGGACTCTGGTTTAGGATATTGTATAACAAAATACAGTGAAGCTGGAACTAATACTAGTTTGAGAATACTGGTCCAAATCTTAAAACAGCATCTACAGATCTGTTGCTTAGGTGCTGTTTCATTCTAAGCAGCGAAGTCATTTTTGGCCACTAGATGGGACTATACAGCTTCACGCAATAGTATTAACAGCAATTTTTGAGCGTTTGTTTTACGTGCAATTTATATATATATATATATTTATATTATATATATATAATTATATATATTTAATATATATATAATATATATACATATATTTCTGAGACTTTACTGACAGTTGTGTACCCCTTCTTTGCAAAGTGTGAAAACAGAAAACAGTAGAGACTCTTACAATCTCTTTAATGCTAGTGAGAATGTGAAAAAAGTAACAAACGTTACAGTCTGTCCCAATAAAAGAGCCAGAAAGCATATAAACCAGTTTTAGAGTTGTAGCAAATGAGATTTTCTTCTGCGGAGACTAACATTGCAATCATGCTGCTTGACAATACCCTACCACTACATTTTTCATCTTCATCATCTTTTTCCTTGGAGTGCAATTATCTTAGTTGCTAACAGCTGAGTCTGACTTTCTAAACTATACATTGTATATGTTTCTTTCTAATCTTAGTCTCAGCCAGGGTTCTGTGATATTTTATGCATATTAAGATGCTATAAGAAGTAAAAGAAATGAAAACCAGTTATCCCTTTTCCAGCTAATTCACTGCATTCTTTAGTTTTCTTGTGATTAGATTCAGAGTTATGTGGAGCTACTGATGTAGCAGTAAAATATTTTCCACTTTGATGAACTCAGCAGGTTTTATTTCATTGTGAGACAATGTTTTTCAGATGGAAAACTGATCTTGGTTGGTTAATGTGATTCTAATGCTTTTCTTTTTTTTTCATTTTCTTGTTCTTGATCTTAGTGTAATAATTGCAGTATGGTTCTTTTTGTCTGAAGTATAAGGATATTAAATTTAATCAGCATAGGAGAACACATTTAAATCCCAAGGCTATTTTAATCTGATATATGCAGGAAAGGTCTTGACCCTGTGATATGGTTGTTGCTGAATTTATTTTTGTTTCTTGGTGGAAATGTGAATTTCAAGCTCTTTGACCATCTGCTTAAAAACTAAATAAAAGGAAACAAAGCAGAACTTGATTTTATTTATTTATTTTTTGCAATATTTGATAAGAACATGTGGAGCATACTTACAGCTTCAGGGCCAACTCTAATGAGATAGTGATTTTACTTACCCTTTTTATGGAATATACTACATAATTTGCTGGTATATCTACACAAACCTGGGTTTTACTATCAAAGCTGAGGCACCGAAAGCCATCTAGTTTTTGGTTTATTGTACCCCACTGAGAATTTATACTCTAAAACAAGAAGCCAGGGGATTAATAGATTATTATTCCACTTTAGCCAGGCAGCGCAGAATAGAGACAATACCGTTAACACATTGAAATACCACAGGTCTTCCAGCTGCATATACATTGAAGTGGGATGAAAAACTAAATTCCAGTGGTGTCTCACAGGAACGAGGTTTTGGTTGATGAGTGCTAGCCCATTATGGTCTTTCAAATACTCTCAGCAAGACAGAGGTGGACTCCCAGGTACCAGTAAATGCCCCCTCTGTATAGGGTTCAGAGTTGTCTGAGAAATGCCTTACAGTTATTAACACAGACAGCCAGGACACAGAGCAGAATAATCAGTTTATCTCTTACCATTTCCAGAAAGATGTTACCAACCAACACAATCAACCTGGATTCTAGTTCTTATGGCTGGTCTATATGGTGTGTACATGCCTGTATTCAACAGGTATCTAGATAGATACATATAAACACATTTTGTTTATATAATGACAAATGAAGAATGGTTAGGATATATTCATTTGTATTTAAAGCTAATAGTTTTAACATTGACTGATACTCAAGTTTCATTGTGGCTGAGGAAATCTTACTGATATGGTTTTTTTTCAATAACATACAAATACTTCTGGACCAGTGTTATATAAAACTCTAGTTTTATAAAAAACTAGTCTGTGTGAGTAAAGAAAAAGATGGTCTGTTCTGTATATATTACAGAAAGAGAGAACAGCTAAGTACATTTTTATGTGTAAATACATTTACATGTGTGTGTATGCTTCCGCAAGTTGTGTTAAAGGCTACATCTCCAGACACTGTCCTGGATGCTTTAAAAAGTTCTTAGTGTCAAAGGTAGTTTGAAAAACTGATAGAACTGTTCCAGCAGTAGCACACATTATTGGTCGGCTTGCTTTGAAAATGAAAATTAGATTCCGCTCTGCGTGTCCCACTTCACAATCAGCTTCAAGTGCTTGGTTTCCAGCTATATCCTACAAATTCAAATGCACCATAGAAGAGAAAGTGTATACAGCAGCTGCAATCTCTCAGCAAGTATTTTCCCAAGCAGAGATTCCTGGCATTGCAATACAGGCTTACCTATTTCTCATTTTCTTGTCACTAACTAACAGGGAGTGGAAGAAGGTTGTACATGTATGTACAAAGAGAAGAGCACAGGGCGCAGTTTCATGTCTGAATGGAGGAGATTGGATCAGATCTATATGATCTCCTAAGATCCAGGATGACAGACCAGTCTTAATATTCTTCACTCCTTTCATGAGCTTCACAAAGCAGGTATGTGAAAAAAAATCAAACTTTTTTTTTTTTTCCTCTTAAGACACTTATCCTTTTTACGTAAATTTTGCTATTTTCTTCCAGCAATAACTTAGACTTTTACAATTCCCTCCACTGAGGGAATTACTGCTGCTCCTGTTGTTCAGCTAAAGTAGAAGCCAAGTGCTGCTGCTGATCTAAAGTGAGAGAGATCCTTTTCCTTCCTTATTCCTGATGCTTACAAGTGCCTGGTCATTTTAATTAGCCTGGCTACTAGGGAGTAAATTTAATCTTGGGGCAGACATGCTTTTGCATTAGAATTCCTGATTTTCAGAAAATACATGATTACTGTTACTTTTTAGAAATCACACACATTTATGGGTAAAACTAAAGCATTGTTGGTTTGCATACAAGCTTGAGGTTGCACAAGATTTTGTGCAAACCTTGTTGACTTTTGTGGAGATCTGTTTTGGGTAAGACAAAAGCTGTGTTTTGGGAAAAATCCCAGAGTGTAATGTGGAAGTAACTTTCACAATATGAACTTGGCTGTTCCTGCTATTCAAGAGGTTTATGCACTGTCAAGAGGTTTAGCAAGGAAACTTGTGTAGCAGGACATGAGACGCACTGATGGCATCCAGACTTGTCTCCACTGAGGTGACTGAACAGGCTACTTAGCCCATCAGTGATATGGGGTACGAGTAAGTGCTGCCTTCAAACACCATTACTGAAGTCTGAAGGTGTCAACAGCTCCCCCGAGGGAGGGGACAGTTCATCGTATCTTAGCCAGAACAAGCTGATGAACAAAAGTGTTTAATATGTTAATAATTGAGATGAAATTAACTGGTTTAATGAGGTTGGCTCTCCTTTGTGTTGTTTTATACTTTCAAACTTGCTCTGACTCTAAGGGTTAAATAAGTGTCTAGAGATGTTGATGCTGGACTTGGAAAAAGGAAGGAAGAAATTCAAGATTTGCTTGTATTGTAAGTGGATTAACTGTGGCTTCCCTTCATTTTTATCACATCAGAACCTATAATCCTATAAACCCTATCTAACAGTATGGATTTAGCAGAGAATTACTTACCTGGCTTGAGTTACAGGCTAAGTGAATCAATGTGCCCTGTTCCCTGGGGTGTTGGTAATCATTATAAATTTGGTACTAGTCTACTCATACAGAGTCCAAAGCACTAACGTGTTTCCTCAGAATGTAAAAGGGTTCATCTTCCCATTAGCTTATGTGAAAGTTTGCAGTAAAAGGTTAAAAAAAAAAAAAAAAAAAAAAGGTTTCTAATCACCCACATCAGCCAGGAACACCTTTTGGAGTCCAGAGTCCTGAAGGGTTTTGTAACATTATCATTTTGTAATAGTATCAGTGCTAAAACTATAAGACACATTTTTATAAGTGTCAGGGCAGAGAATAAGAAAACCAAACTTGTTGAGGACATCTCCTAGTAGACAAGGAAGGTCTAAATTATGTGTAGCACAGATTGGAAAAAGTTAAGTTGGGCTGTGAATCATGTCCCTAAGAAAGATGTTTTTTTGGGGGTGGGGGGTTGGTTTTTTTTTGTTTTTGATCTTTATGCAGAGATTAAAACAACAACAACAACAACAAAAACAAAACAAAACCCACTAATAGCTCTGGGAATAATGCATACAATTTACAGAAAGATGTGCCGTTTGTGTCTCTAGGAAAAAATGCAATATTTTTGTATTGAATATATACTTAAGAATTAGATACATGGGACATCCTCAGGGTTCCAGCAGGTGCCTTCAGAAAAAAACAGAGCATAAATATTCCCATATATACAGTCATTTAACGTGTACTTTAGGAGACACTATGCCCTTAAGCTACCACTGGTCATGCCAAGGCTTACAAACAAGGTTTCAAAATGTACACAGGTGATGTTTGAATATGGTGTAAGAATGGTAGAAAAGCATGGCGAGAGTCTCAAAGAAGCTGCTGAAGAGCTGGGAATGCTAAATTAAATAAAACAAAGGAAATTGAAATGAAGAAATGAAATGAAGATCATGTACACGGGGGAAAAACCTGACACAGAAACATGAGCAGGCAGGTCACATTAAAGCTGAGATCCTCATAAGGTATTTTACCTGTAAGATACAGTCCTTTTCTCTTAAGATACTTAGACCTGGAGATGTGTGGCTTATGCATCACTGTCACTAAGGAAAGTTAAATAGAAAAAAAAAAGTCTTTGGTCTTGGAGTACAAAAATTTTGATTTCATTATTAATGGAAGGTCAGTGTTAGCTGAAACTGACTATAAGCCACTTACTGCCATCTCTGAAAGGAGCCTGGCAAAAAACCTCTAATGACTAAAAACATAATTTTCATCAGCAAATGGATGCTTTTCAGAAAATATGAGATGAGGAGCAATATGGAGGTTGGAGATGCATATTCCTACACTGCTTGACTAAAGTATGTGGATAGTACTCCAGAACTAGGTTATATACCCAACACTCTGATACAAAGTAAGCAAACAGACCTGTCCTGTAAAGGCAAAATTCCTAGAACCGACACCACCATCTTCCAAGTGGTAACACAGACTATTATCCCTAGGCAAGCAAGTATTATAAGAAAGAGCATTTTGTTTAAAGATACTTGAAAAGGCACAGGAAAATATAACAGGGGGATAACAAGGTGATGCAGAAGTGGAAAAATCTAAAAAATTTAAGAAATTAAAAAAATCTAAGAAAATTATATTTTTTATGCCAATGAAGATTGACATTAAGGGCTTCATAAAGATTTGTTTCATACATCAAGTATAGGGGATAGTTTAAGTAGTTTAAGAACAATATTTATCATAGCTCAAGAAAGTATGGCTTCTGGAGTAATGTGGGCATAGAGTGGGCACTTTAAAAAAACATCAAAAAACCCTCTCCACCTTACAGTCATTGTGAGCTGCAGCTTTCTCTTCCATTATTAGAACTATTTATTTACAGATAAGTATATACTGTGCACATCAAATGCATCTTCATCAGACATTAAATATCATCTAATAGTTCACAATGGAATTCAGTTTTAGGGTATATGAGGTGAACCACTTCGTACGTAGCCTATTATAAGCTGTTCATACCTTGTCCTTTAATCTTTTCCTTGGCACTCGCAAACACTAGAACAGCAGAGATGTAGTGTGTATTGTTACTTTCTGCCAATTTTATCAATTTAAATCTACAAAGTAGTTGTGATCCCAAACATGAATACAGGGTGGACAATAAACGAATAGAGAGCAGCCCTGCAGAAAAGGACTTGGGAGTAGTGGTGGATGAAAACACTGACATGGGCTGGCAATGTGTTCTTGCAGCTCAGAAAGCCAACCGTACCCAACCGTATCACAATTGTGTGTCTGGCAGGTTGAGGGAGTTGACTCTCCCCCTTTACTCTGCTCTCATGAGACGCCACCCGGAGTACTGCTTTCAGCTCTAGAGCCCTCAACACAAGAAAGACATAGGCCTTTTAGAGTGGGTCCAGAGGAGGGCCATGAAGATGATTAGGGGCCTGGAGCACCTCTCCTATGAAGACAGGCTGAGAAAGTTGGGGTTATTTAGCCTTGAGAAGAGAAGGCTCCAGGGAGACCTTATAGTGGACTTCACTTAAAGGGGGCCTACAGAAAAGCTGGAGAGAGACTCTTTTTTTCAGGGAGAGTAGTGATAGGACAAGGGGTAATGGTTTTAAGTGGAGAGAGCGTGGTTTTAGATTAGATACAAGGAAGACATTCTTTGGTCAGAGAGGGGTGAGGCACTGGAAAAGTTTGCCCAGAGAAGCTGTGGATGCCCCATCCCTCAAAGTGCTTAAGGCCAGGTTGGATGGGGCTTTGGGCAACCTCGTCTGGTGGAAGGTGTCCCTGCCCATAGCAGGAGTTTGAAACAAGGTGATCTTTAAGGTCCCTTCCAACCCAAACCATGCTATGATTCTGAGTAGAACACCTTCCCTGTTGAAAACTGGTATCAGTGCAGATAAAGCAGATGTAACTTTGTATAATCTGCTGTCTGTAATAACATTTCTATGGTGATATGAAAGCTGCTACTATGTCATGAAAATGCTGCTGAACCAATCTCTCATGGTGGGGCTTATTAATCTAGAAATAAATGTACTATTAAACACTTTGTTTCCTGACAGGGTATCTTTGGAAGAACCAGGCCAACCAGGCACAGACAAGAAGTTTTTTTTTTTCTAAGTTAAATGGGGGTCTGAGTGATGTTGAGTATTTGCTATTCTATAAGCCTTTTGGGGTGGCCCGCATGGTCACTAATTCTGAAAGAAGGGCTAGCAGTCTTTTGGAGGAGTAGGAAGGTGTGGAGAGTTGACCATGTTTGGGACAAAGCTAGGGTTGGGGTAAGCCAAATGCTTAAAAAATACCAGTCCTTTATGGAGACTTGTCTTCAGTTTTTCATTCCCCCATAACCATAAGATTCATATTTTAACTCCTTGGGTCCTAAGAAAAAATGTGATGGGGCTCACTATAGAAGCAGGAAGTTTTCCAGCAGGTCATCAGCAAACCCTCTGTAAAGGTTATTTCGTTATAACCCGTCTTCAAATCCTTGCTTTTACCCGTGGCAATGTTAATTTTCAGGTTTGCTTCCTGCTTCTTCTGAAATGTCAGGCTCAGGCTGGTAAACTGTTGATGAGCTCTTGCAAATATCTCTGCAGAGGAACAGGGAAACATCTGCAAGGCAATGGATACTCTATTTTAGGATTGCCAGCCTGCAGGGAGTGTCTCCAAGGAAGCCTTGCAAAATGCTGTACTGTCAGGCAGTGTGAGTCTGCCTATGACTGTCATTCCCTGGTGATGGTAGATAGCTGGACCAACCTTCCCAGGGGAAGCCAATTCTCTCCTCTGGTGAGAATGTGCACCTGCAAATCAAACACCTCTCTCTAAGGAATCCCTCACAGCAAGACAATTTTGCACTGCATACCAAAACCTTACCGAAAAATGGATTTTGCAGACGTTGATTGACATGTATAAATAAAGCTGGGAGGTGGGAGTGACAGTGAAAACAAAGGGATGTAATGGGGGCAGTCTGCAGGCTCCTGCATTATACATTCTGGAGCTATAGAAGTCCTGGGATAATCCAAATCACCTTGCTACGTGTTTTTCTGTTCTCAGGGCCTGTGTCACACAGCCCTAACCTGCAGGAGCATTAGGCAGGGGGATAAACTAGGCCAAACTCTTCTTGTTGATGTCTCAGGTACACAGGCATGTGGCTAAGGAGAGCAGTAGCCACAACTACATGGCTGCAGAAAGAGATCACACACATGTATGGGTGTGGCTAGAAACATTGACTGGGTATTGTTATCTCAAATTCTGACTGAGTTGCAGGTTTTCAGCTGGATTTCAGTAACGGGAGTCTCAGTTTGTGTCTGAGAGTTCAGTTTGAGACCTAAACAAGGGGGAAATGTCGTCTGCAGGTTTCAAAGAGCACAAACATGTGGCTCCATCCCTCAGACAGCTTTTGGTTTTGGGTGAGAAGCAGGATCTTGCTGCAATCATTTCTTCAAAAAATGAGGAAAAAATGAGCAAAAATTACACTTACTGTCTAAAATTGCTGGAAAAGATTTTATTTTATTATTTTTTTTTTCCAAGAAGACAGCTGAAGTTTGTGTTGACTTGATTTATGTTAAATGCAGCTCATAACATACTATCTCACTTCAGCCGGTGACTGATCTATTTTGAAATAGATCAAAAAAATAAAATTGAAAATCAGTTATAAAAATAAAAGTCTATTCCAAGTTGAAAAGATTAATTTGGAAATGCTAGCACAAAAATTTCTGAGCTCTTAAATGTTTTTATTTCAGTTTTTGTGGGGGAGGGGTTTGAAAATTTATTCAATTGGGGAACAATTTGAGAATTATTTCAATTCCTTCAAATCTGCATATTTTAATGAAAGGAAGAAACCAAATATTGTCACTTAGCTGTACATTTGATCCTAAGAGATGTGTATTTTGGAAATGTTTAATATCTTGCCTCAACTGTGAAAAATTTGTTAGAACTCCTGTGCAGTTAAGAACTAACAGGAGAGCCAGACAGTCCCATATCATGGGACGTTTCAAGAATATATCTGACAAAGAAATAATGATTATGCTGGAAAGAAAAAAGGATTATTTATTTGTTATACTTTGGTCATCTTGCTTGCTGAAGACAAGTTATATTTATTCTGTTCTGACCTAAAGCAATTTCTTTGGTAATCAGCACTGAAGAAAGACCATATTGCAACCATGAGCCAGGCTTCATGTGGTAGCACAGATGCCATTCCCAGCAGGCTTTCACTGAGTGAGAATTGTGTTCATCTTTTATATTCAAGAGCAATCTTCTCTAGCTTTGTTATTCACATATTTGCTCTTCTAGTGTCTTCTATAACAAAATGGTGACTATGATGCTTAAGAAATGTAATCACAAATTCTCTGCATCGGCAAAGTTACCTTTTGCAGGAGCTTATACATTTTCTATTCAATAATGGAACTGTAATAACTATCTTTTAAATAAGTCAATTCTCACTAAGAAAAAAAAAACAATCTTCTTTACAGTGTTTTATGTGTTCTTAATCAAAGTTCAGATCTTAGATTTGATTAAAAAAATACAGAAACCTGTGTTCAGTAATGAAGGTAAATGGCACATAAAAATCATATTTTTGAGTTCGCAGAGTTCAATTCTGAAGTCAAGATTTTTCTTTTTATGGCTTGATTATAACCTACTAAGACTCCTGGGATAGAATTCTAACATAAGTAGGTTTGTCCTTAATATATTCAAACCTCATCGATTTTGCTTAAATGATATTCAAGCATGAATGTTAACTACTAGAAGTATAGGCTTTGGATTGTTGTAATCGCAGTGGAATCACTGTGGAATAAGGAAGATGAGATTCTTTTATGGTTCTTACTTCACTGTTCAACAGGGACATTGTGCAAATCACTTGATTTAATACAGACCAATTCTAAGATAAGTAAAAACAAGAGAAAAAGTCTCCCAAAGAGCCTTTTCAGCATATAGTTTAGGGGAAGGTAGTTTTCTTGCTATGATACTGTTCTAACTCTTCAGAATTTTCATTAGAAATATTGTCTCCTCCCTGCCTCTTGCTGCAACATTACCCAGCATTTGAGGAAAGGTATGTGTTCATAGCAAGTGGTATAGCTTTATACTGTCATACAAGGAACTATATCAGGATCAACCCAGAGAACTGGGCCACCTGGAACTCGGTGGGCTGCTTTCCACGTAGGAAAACTATCTTCTGTTCTGATGAATACTTCTGTACTCACATTGCAAATATATTCACATATATTGGGAGAAATTTACAACATGCAACTAACTATGCTTTGTGCTGTGTATTGTTGTGTGATTTATGTAAGGCGGTGCCCTCTCTGAAGTATGCATAGGAAGAACTCAGTGGTGTAAGCTGGGAATGTCATGATCTCTGATGCATCCTCTGACATGATCTTTCTCTTTTGCTCTTTTTGTTCAATGATCCTTCCCCCCCCACCCCCCCCTCCACTGTTGATAAGTTGTTCATGTTGCAGTCAGTATTTTTATCAGGCTTTCCTTGACTTTTTCAACAGCTTGACCTTGTTGTTTAGATTTTAGTTCTAGACACTTTTACAACAGCTGAGTTCAGAGTGTTCATCTGCATTCCTGCAGCTCTCCAGAGACGTGGTCTAGCACATGAGTCAGCCAACAGCTTCATTTCCCTTCTTTGTATGTTATGTAGGGTGCCAAATCTGAGGAGTTTTCTAGCTCAGAGACTTGCCTGTTATAAGGAAAAGAAGTATATTTGATCAAAAAGGATAATTTCTGAACTATTTATATTTTAGTTGAAGTTATATGATCCATGGATAGTTTAAAAATACAGAACACTTGCTTTCCCTGCAGCATTTTAACATCTCATTCGAAATATTTTGCCGCCATTAATTAATGACTAGAAGACAATACATTGATTGTGTTGATACTGTGGTATGAAGACGTCCCCTTTTTCATTGTACTCCAGCCTAAATAGCCTTTATCATTTGCTAACAGATGATGGAAGCCGGCAGGGCAGTTGGAGTTGGGATTTCTGACTAGGAGATAAATAATGATAAAATAAAATTCTACAGAGCACAACATGACATAATAATTTACATTGTCATATTGATGACATAATGATAGTGAATATGCAATGGAGAGTAATATAACAGTAGAAGCTGAGAATACAAAGAGACTATATAGAAAGGAGAATCCTGTGAGAAAGGGAGGCAAATTTGAAGAGAGAGTGAAGGAGAGGCCGTGTCTCACATGGCCAAGTGAAGAAGCTTATGTGAAAAAGGCAGAAGGAAGCTCCAGGAAGTAGGGAGGAGATTGACAAGTTCTATATAGAACTTGTTGGTCAAGAGTTTTAAATTTGGAATAACTAGAAAATAGTAAAACTATGACTTGCACACAGGCATATTTGAAAAGCCACTCTACCACCGTGTCACTCTGTATTTGGGTATATCTTCAAACTTTATAATTTTAAAATGCCATTGGCTAAGCTGTGTTCTACTGCAACTGTGCACCTCTAGCAAAAGCACTTGAAGTTGATGAAATTACACCAGCTACTAATCTGAGCAAAAGCCTTCTGGCTTAAGATCAACATGATAAAAGAAGCTGAAATAAAATAACTGGCAGTTCAGAATACAGGGAGGCACTGAAAGTGAAATCCTAGCTGCCAGTTTGAAATTACTAACGAGGACTTATGAAACCTCTTCTCATGGTCATTAAATGAGAAAGAAGTACTTATAAGAGAATATCATTCTATTTTGGGTATACAAAAATCTTTGACCTTGCTGCATTATTCACTCTTTGAAATTGAGAAACTCAAAAGTGTTATATTATATATAGGCCACTCTTTAAATTTTTTATCAGTACTTTTCTCCCAATGTTATTTTAAAGTCAAAACAGCTAACAAAGCCATTTGTTACTAATGATCAGGATCATTTATATTGAGTATTTGTACTGTAACTGAATGCTGTTAGAGATGTCAATTGAATGGCTGTTTTTAATTGTGCTTTTTTTCAGATTTGCTATTAGTCCTTTTCCATAGGGGAAAAATAGTTAGTAAAAGTTAAGTTTTAGCTATGCACAGTGAGAGAATAAAATAGAAGGTATGGTGTGAAAGCAGAGTGCCATTGGTCATGTCAGAATTAGTTGTTATGAGTGAGTAGTTGCAATGTTACAACATGGTCAGAAGCAGTGTTTTTAAGGAACACTGGGCACAGGTCATCTCTTGGAGCAATGTAAACCAGAATTACTTTTTAGATGCATGCACAGCTAGGATTCAGAATTAAGGACAAGATTCCCTTAATTCTTGCATCTAGTGTTAGAAAAAGAATGAATGTCATGATTGAAAGTACTTATGTTCAGGACTCGAAAAAGAAGTGTGTATTTTTCTAAATTTATTAAAAAAAAAAAAAGAAAAGAAAAAATAAGAAGAGTATTGTTCATTAATGATAAAAGAAAAATACTGCCACTGCGTCCAGTTTTATTGTTTGTTACCTGAACATTATTGAAAGCAAAACAAAATAAAAATTGCATATTGTATTTTCATTGTTTTACTGTTTGAGAAATGAGTTCAGAAATGGAATCAGCTCCCATATATATAATAAAGTAACTGTCATAGACTTTGAAAATATAAACAATATTTGGTATTTCATCCTTTATTTGAGTAAGGGCTGATATTAGCTTTGGATTACTAACTTTTCCGCATAAGCCAAAGCTGTTCTTTTGAGTTATAAATTTCTTTGCAGCCTTACATTGCTGTGAAATCTTGTTGACAATCTCAAATCCTCTCCTATCTTTCAGAATAGTCACACGAAAGTGAATAGAAACTGTGACCAGTGGAAGAAAGTAGCTAGTGACAGGGAAACAGTGAGCAAAACTTGTGTTAGAGTCCAAAAAATATCATGTTATCATTTAAGATGCAAGCTATTGTCTACTGCCAGTAAGTTCAGTAGAGTTTTATGAGCAATTCTTCAAATTTGGACTGTAAGCAGCCTTCTTCCCCCTCAGAAATAGCAAATTTAATCCTCAATTGTCCAATTCAAGGGACACAATCTTTCTTCAAGTTGTTAACATCCTCATTATATAGGACTTCTCTTACACATGATGTCAAATGAAATATTAAGTGCATACTTCAAAAAGTAAACCAAGGAGGACTAAATATGCAATTTGTCTTATAGTAAGTGGCAAATTTGACTTATTTTGCTTTCTCATATATTTAAGAAAGTCAAGTAATTGGATAATTTCTTAAGGGGCTCAATCACAAAAGTATTAACTACAATACAGATACTTCTAATGACTGAATGATAAGCTAGAATAATTGTTCAAACTAGTAAATTTTACTGAAGGCTCTGTGAATATTACTTCAAAATTTCCAGAGCAGAATTCTGGTCTGGATAACTCTGAAAAAGTGGCATAGATTCACTTAATATTCACTAATTTTATGGGGTCTAATACACAGAGAATCTGATCTTTAATGGAGCCTCTGTTTCTGTGCAAAACAGCAACTACTAATGGGCCACCAAAATTGCTTTAGATATTTTTACAGTAATTAAAAGCAGGTGGTCAATAACATTTTCCACAGTGTAACAAATTCAGCATATACTCAATATGTAATCAAATGCTGATTTATTTAGTTATGATTTTGAGATTGGATAAGGATGACAGAAAAAAAATGGTGGAGGAGATTTCTGATCTCAGTGCTACTCAGTTGAAGCCAATAGCTAGTCTGGATTTACAACAGGATGAAATACAACATTTAGGCCATGATTCCTAGCTCTGGTTTCTAAAAATTTATGAAGACAATTAATGTCTCAGTCCTGAAGCTTGAAAACCTGTTATAAATATTTTCCAGCATAATTTAAATTCATAATTAATAATTTACATAATTAATAATTTACATTCATAATCAGCTTCTTTTCCTCCCCCCCCCCCCATTTACTAACAGCTTAGATTAAGATACTTCTACATTTCAATAGCTATAGCTGTGCTCCTCAGTTACAGTCAATACACCTCCTATTCAAGTTGATGTGTGTCAGCCCTGACTGAACAATTTTAGAGCTTTTGTTATCTTTGGTAGTCTCATGTACTATGATACGACAGGTTGTATGTGCTCCAAATTCATGCAGCTGTGAGGCTATGTCTGCAATGTGACTTCAGTGCAGCAATGCTCAGTTTTGAGGAACTTAATCTTTAGTATTTTGTCTGTGAGAGAATCTACATTCTCAGTTTGGTGTAAAACTGTTCAATTCAACAATATAAGTGCCTATATAAGTAAGGAGTTCAAATGCTCAGACTATCCCTAAAAATGCCTGAATAGTATAATGTATAGAAGAGATTTTTAATTTTTTAATTTTTATTATTATTTATTATTTTTAATTTTTATTATTTATTTATTTTAATGCCTGCTTTTACACACAGATAGACTTTTTTTTTTTCTTCTAGAAGCTAATGCCGCTTTTTCTTCATTTGCAGAAAATTCTGATTATATTGTAAAGGTGCAGCTCTGTACCTGCTTACAAAATTTGAGAGACAGTGCAAGAGAACAGGAAAGTCTCTATTTATGCCTGAGAGACGTTACTCCCACATCTATTATCTATTTAATATTGTTTAATGATTAGCAAAGGGTTTGTTAAGGTGAAGCACACATTGTTGGGGTTTCCTTCATATGGTATTCCACTTTTCATGAAATAGTTCAAGGGTCAGTGGTAAGGGAGGAAAAGACACTACACACAAGAGGGGACATAAATCTCCGAATACTAAACAGGCGCATGGATATGAGGAGAGACCTCAGTTCCATGTGATTTGGGATGATTACTGTAGGAGAGCTTGAAAGGCCCTGCAAGCAAGATACACAGAAGAATTCCTCATTTCTTTATCCTGGCAGAACTCAGTGAAAATTTACAGTCAGCTTTTCATTAGATATGTAGCTCCCTGTTCTGGACATACAGACCTGAAACACCTGAAGCACTTCATTAAGGAATTTTGAATTAGAAGGTAATGGTTTTTGTTACAGATTTCTTAAGGAGAATTTTGTGTCTGTTTTTTCATGGTCCTACTCCTGAATCTTCACTTTCTGGGACATAGCCTTTCAGAGGCCATCCAACAAGCCAGTTTCTGGAGATGAATTAGTAGCTGTAGCTTGTTTAGCAGTTAGTAAGCAAAGCTGAAAACTACACTTTCAAAGTAGGCAGTACATATGGAAGGAAACAGAGGATTACCATGGTCCTGTAACCCAGGAGAGTTGTGATTTTCTTCATTTCTTCCTCTAGGGAGATTTTGGACAAAGGGTAAGGAGGATTAAAATGCTTTGGTTTCCATTTTGAGTTCATATCAGCATCTTCAAGTAAAAATGAGTCAAAATAGTATTATAAGGAAGTATTGCTTTTTGTGTATGTGTCCTCATCCTCTTGCCACTTTCAATATTTAGAACAGTTCTTGGCTGAATGTGGTGTCTCAGGTAAATACAACACAAAATGTCTACCATGAAATGCTCTGGATAACTTTACAGTCTTACTAAAACTTGAGTAGCTAATGGCCTTCAATCCATCAGAAGGCTGGAGTGGTGCTAATGGCAACCTCAGTGAGTAATTACATCCAGGGGGTTAAAATCTATTTCAGTGATGCCTTCTGGTTAATGGAATTGATCTTGACCATTCTCTTGTAGATAACCCTACACAGAATTGTGTATAAGGTCGATGCATTTCTTCTAGGTGTATGCTTTGCTTAATTCTCCAACAGAACGTACACCTCAGCTGATATACTTGACTCAGTATGATACATGTAAAGATAAGCACTTCTAATACAATAAGATGCAGAAAGACAAACATAAATTATTTTCCTGTGTGTGTGCATAAACATCTGCCTTCTTTTCTCCCAGTAAAATCTTTGGATCAAAACCTGAGCACACAAATCTGTCCACCTTCATGGAAGACATGTCTGATTTACAGCTTGTCCTTATTGGATAACTCCTCATTTTGCCTGTCACTTGGCTGATTTGTGTGTGGAAGACCTAAGGCATGTAAATACTACAGGCAAATGTAACTCCCAAGTTGTACTTAACAGCTGTGCTATGTGCTGTGTGCTGGATGCAAGTTCTTATTGAATATTCCATTAATTTCCCTGGGCATGTAATAAATGTGTACAAAAAATGGTGATTTTCTCTTGGATCTGGTTGTTGACAAAAGATACTGTTTTGTTAAAGAAAACTCTGAGACATCGTATAGGCTTTACCTTCTTCTATACTGACTTGTTTTTGCTTTCAAGCTGTATCTCTCTGATTCAAGCCACTTTTAATTGAGTACAGCTAAACAACTATTGCTAAACATGTCATACTTTAGAGGAAAAAATTCAGTAAAGTGGTGTCTTATGAAACTAGCAGAGCAGGGTAAGTTAAATGTCTTTACATTGTACACTAATAGAGCTAATACAAAGGAAAATACACATACTCATATTTTTTTCCTGTAATGGTACATTATACTATCGTTCATTTTCTTTTAAACTACTTGAGATAATCTGAAAGAAATTTTGTTTCAATTATGTTAGGCCTAGATTCATTTCAATGCCCAATCATATTCCTAAACTAGTTTCCTAGTATTAAAAAAAAAAAAAAAAGAAAACCTTTGTGACATATATGTCAGGTTTTAAGGACCATTTGCAGAAAATGAATTCTTATGTCAATTAATTTTTTTTTCTGTGAATATAATTGGAAAAGGAATAACAAGTGGCAGAAACTATGAATTATGATTCCAGTAAAAAATATTTCCCTAAATTTCTCAGGACAGTTTAACTTTGGAGCCTAGGGAGGTTTAAGGTCATCCTGCAGCCTTTCTCTAAGGAAGGGTACTTACAAGATCTCCTCCTCTACCTGGCTGATTATTTTCATGAAACTTGTAGAAAAACAATTATTTATTTAAGACTGTGTCACGTCTGTCAAATTCTTCTGAAATTGTTTGGTACATAGAGACGTGATTGAAGACACATTCAGACAGACTGTGGCACAGGGAAAGTTACTGAATCAATTTTGTTTCCATGATAATTCATGATGAACGATCAGCACTGGAGCTCAGAGGTGAGGTAGCCTCCCCAGACCTGCAAGATGAATTTAGTGCATCAGATGTTCTTATTTATATTAGACACATTAGTTTATATTTTAAATGCACTATGTAGCTTATCAGCTGGCTTCAGTGATGACATTTTGTTTCCTTCCTTGAGACCTGTTACCATTCTTGTTAGTGCTCTTGCTTTTCCAAGAATGAGAATTGATGTTACTATCATTACATTGAATCTAGAGGTCATTCTTTTCAGACTGAGACTTGTTGAAATCAATTTCCAGTTTCTGCTTGATAACAGAAGCAAGAATATCAGGAGAAGGAAATAAACATAATCTGACCTGCATCATGTTAGAGTTCTCTGAGGTATCTCAGACATTATTCTGCAATCACTTTTAAAAGAGCTTGCAAACGGTGTGAGATTTGCAACAGACTCTTATCTCCAAAAACTCAGCCAATAGGCCACCCTCAATTTAGAAAATATTTTTTATTTTTTATTTTATTGTTGTTGTGCAAAATAGTAACCTTTCATTGACACTGTTTGATTACTTTTATTGTAGCCTATGAAAAACATCCTTAAAAATAAATATGCTAATGTACTACTATTATTATAAGAAAAGGAAAGATTCTGTATCACTGTGAGCTTTCACTTAACGAATATATGTGTTGTTAGATGCTTTAGTATAACCAAGACATAAACAGTTTTAGAGCCGCAGAGAGTTCAAGTGAAAGAATGGTAGAACAATTCATGCAGTTATAAGTTACAGTTCTGCATGGGAGTTTCTAGCTAGTGAGCTGGAAAAAAAAATTACAATTGATTAAATAAATAATGAGCCTGAGATCTGTCCATCCATTGCTATATTTTGCAATTAAAGTTTTCTAATAAATAGGCATATGTGTTGCCTCAGAACTCTTCCCAAAATTCCTTCAGATATCCAATTATTCAGAATAGTGTTTATTCAGACACAACAAAATTCAAATGAGTTTGTTTTGAATCTGTAGAATACAGTAGTTCTCTTACCCCTCTTATGATTTTTACTTCATTTATTTAGCAGCTTCTGCAGTCATGCTAAAAAAGAGCAACAATGGTTATCTAAAGTCATTGTGATTACAGATAATTCAAATGTCATAATCAGAGAAACAGTTCTTAGTAGCCAATAGCATTGAAGTACTAAACTAAAACTGAGCCTTTTCATGATTCAGTTCCAACAGAAAGGAAAACAAAACAAATCATATTGTTTGAAAAAAAAATCCAAAAGTTTTTTTTTTTCTTTCAGAAATCCCTGCAGAGCTCTTTTAAAAAGAGTTGTGATAGTAATCTACACCTTATATACTAGAGATGCATCAAAGCAAGGGTTTCTGCCCACTGCTTTCCCATCCCTATTCTCTTGTCTTCTGGCCAATGGAATGTGAGGGGAGGGTAGAAACTTGAAGTCAGGCTTCAAACTGTATTCTTTACAGCACAGTTAATAGAATTTTTGCCATAATTAGTTGATAGTCTCTGCATTGACCTGACAGAACTTGGGCTTGAGCTGATTTAAGCTTCTTTTTTAAATTTTCTAGTGGCGGACTCATTCTTATCTGTTTAAATCCAAGCTCTGTGTATACCATATATCACAAAAGTCTGACGTATCTGTGGAGTAGATCATTAGGTCTAGCATACCAGGTAAAACGGCAGTCTAGCAACCAACAGCCCTTTGTGCCACCTGATATGGTGGCAGACTGTTGTATAGTTTTCAAACTTAATCTGAAAACCAATGAAAAGGAAGCATGTCATGATGAGAAAACATTTTAAAATAGATCTAAATGGATCTGAGAGTGAGGATAGAGACCCAGCACTGTGCTGCCCATGGTGAATAACTGAGGATACTGATAACTCACAGTGATCCTCTGCCTGGAAAAAAGTGGAGTCACTGACCTTTGGACTTAGGAGGACATTGGAAGGATGAGAGTGAAAGAAAAGGAATAAGCATTAGTAAATTTTCTTTCATGACAGTTTTAGGGACTTTTTTAATTAAAGGACTATCAATCTTACTGTAGTTGAACTAAAGATAACTGTTGTACTTTGATTGGATTATTGGGATGGTAACTAAGCTAATACTAAATTTTTGGTTCCACTTACAAAGTGTGTTATACTTTTGGCAAGAAGGCTTAAACCATGGAACTTTTTGTAAAGCCTTTGTGGGGACAGTACTATGCAGGGTCAGGCAGAAAAGTTTTCCTCACTCTTCTATTTTCTTCCCTCCCAAGGTTTTGACCACTGGAAATGGCAATGGGTGGACTGGACCAAGCAGCAGCATGTAGGGTAAGAAATCCCAAAGCCAGAGAGAGACTTCAGTGTGGCAGCGGTGTGAGGTACAGTTCTTGCTGTCAGAGAGGCTTCCTGGTATGGACTGCAGAAGCAGTGGCTTAGAAGATATATAGGATGCTTGTGAAAATATGATTTTGGAGAAGTTTTTACTCTGTCTCCAGAAATTAGAGAGGCTTTTGGGCTGGAGAATGGAAGGGTGAGGAAGAGAGTTGTGTGAGCTTTCGATCTTGGTTTAGGAACACACAGAAGGAGAGGGCAGGACAACATAATTTATATCTAAAATGGGTTTTGGACTGTAGTTACTACAGCCTTGAAATTTGTCTATTCAAATGGTATGCTTTTTTTTAAAAAAAAAATATTTTTTTGTAAGGCAAACCATCAAGACTAATATCACATATGTATATTGAGCTTCTTGACTTCAGAAGGGCTTCAGTATGGCAGATCATAATTATAGCTAAAGATCAGTCAAAAATTGACTTCATCCATTTTGCTTTCTATTATTACTATTATTATTTTATTTTTTATTTTTTTTAAAAGAATCAAGGATCTACATCCTCTCTCCTTTTCATGGGATAGTTGTTATTCTAGGACAAAGCTTGACATACAGCATTTGGAACATGTGAAGATTTTTGTTGACTTTTTTTTTTATTATTATTATTATTTTACTTTGAAAACAAATCTGGAAATAGGAATTGTGAGAATGAAGAGAAAAATTTCAGGAATTCTTGTCCAGATCATAACATTACATTGGTTGTACCAGAATAAATCAAAGGAGCACCTAGAACAGAGGCTTTCTCCAAAGTGGTCAGCAAAAGATGCATAAGTAAAATTATAGTATAGTAAAACCCTGATAGATTCACAATATATTCTCCCAGTGTCATGTAATTTGACTTATCAGAGTCTTCCTGACATTGAAGAGAGACACAGCATTTATGGCTCTCAGTTGGTATTTTACTTTTTTTCCAACCTATAAAAACTTTTAACATTGAGAATGTTGTGGGACAGGAATTTCTTCAGCATAGCTATGTGTTGTGCAAAAAAATATTTCTGTTACTGAAATACACTTGGGTTTTATTGTTATATTGACTGTTATCATTCCTCAATTATCTCTTGCTTATGGTCAAGATACCTATTCCAAGAGTAATTTCTAGTATTCTAGTTGCTCCAAGATCATTATTGCAGTTCTTTCTTGTATTTTTTTTTCCTAGATCTCTTCCATCACTTTTGGAATCAGTTCTCTCTTTCTCATCTCAATATTTAAAATATATGTAGAGAATGGTTTACATAGTTACATATTAGTATTCTTTGTTTTATTCAGTGTTTTCTTCCTTATGACTCCTAGCATTTGATTTGATTTTTTTTGACAGTAACATGTATTGAGCTGACACTTTTATACAATTATTTATTTTAATGCAAGATCTTGTTCCTTAGTAATAATTACTCCAAGCCCACCATTTTATAGACAAAGCAAAGATTCCACCACCTCCCTCCCCCCAAGTATATGTTTATCATTTATTTTGAATTTGATCTGTTGATTTTATTATTGAGTCACTCAGAATTACAAAGTCTTTCTTCAGTTCTTCACAGGTATTCTTATTCTTACCTTGTGTCTTCTCAGAATCTCAGTATCTTCTGCTTCCATGTGCAGGCTTTTTTTTTTTTTTTTTTTTTTTCCCCAAATGATACAGGAAAATGTTGAACAGCCTGCATCCCAGCACAGGTACCTGTGATTTCCCCTTGTGACTACACTGTGAAGAAAAAAGTGTTTTGTATTTGTTTTTGTTATGAATAGAACCAAGGTTTCCCTCTTTTTTTACAGGTGCATAGCTTCCCTAGTTCTGAAGGCCTTTTAGAAATACATGAAAACAGTGAAGTAGGATTACATTTATTCTTATGGTTTTTGTCTCTTTAAGACAATTGAAGTGACTTTTTGTGGCATAACTACTCTCTGCAAAAGGCAGGCTGACTTATGTCTATTAGATCTCATTTTCTTGTAAGCCTTTATTAAACCTTCATTAAACTTTCTACTAACTCATCCAGCACAGCCATCCAGTTTACTGTTTTGTAGTTTTCCATAAGAAAAAGAAAAGATTAATCACATTTACTGCTTTGCAATCTTTTGAGAACGAACAGGTTTTTAAATGCTTGTACTTCACTTATTTTATCTTTAAATTTGTGTGGGACTCTTGATTTTTTTCTTGTAACTCCTTTTACACATCACAATCTCTTGCCTTTAAATTTTCTATATCTCTCAAAAGAGAATTGTACATTTACAGGGTTTTGTTTTAGGAACCCATGATCCTTCAAACACGCCCAGTTCCATTTGTCAACCCTCCTCACACCACCACCTTTTCTCTTGCCTGTCTTTCATTATGTGTGATCAATCCTAACTAGTTAATCAGTACTCTCTAAGTGGAAGAGTAGCAACATGTCCAGCAGTCAGAATCACTCACTTTTTAAAAGCACATATAGTTCAATTACTTTCTGTAAAATGCTTGTTCAAACTCGCAACGTTTCTCAGAATTGTGCAACTGTGTCTGCAAATCCAGTCACCACAAAATCTGAAGGCAGACAGGTATGAGCTGCAGATTGTATTCAGTTTTCTGCTAAGAATGAAGTTTAAAATTAGATTCTGTAGATGTACCTAAGGCGAAGTAGTCACAATATAACCCCTTAAACTACATTACTGTGAGCTGCTAGAAACCCATCTGTCTAGCTTGGCTATATATATTTGCATGAATCGTTCTAGCTAGGGAGAAAGATTTTTACTTAGGCTGTTCTAGAGAGCTGCTCTCCCTAGAAACATTTTCAGACTTCTTGCTTAAGGGAGCACACTCATGCACTAACATATGTAACTGTCACACAATTGATCTTCTGGATTAGTGGGGAAGGAGCCATTCATGGTATGATCTTTATAATAAGTTTTCACTTGAAGCCTCCTTTTGAAAAAGACCTAGATTGAGTCACTATCATTATTCATCATCTCGAGATGTGGCATAGTTTGACATAGAAAGAACAGGTATGTGAAATTTTTCTAAGGGTTTAGAAAAGTTACTCCTTCTCATCTGCACACTCAGTTTAACCATAGACATAGTGCTGCTAGATTCCTTTATTTTGTTGAAATTCATATCCAGTAATGTTACCCTTTGCATGGTTGAGCTAGACTACAAAAATAGTTCATTTTGTTTTAGGAAGATTCTTTTAATGGAGTCAAACTACAAAAGGCATCCACTTCTCAGACATGTAAGAAGTTTTTTGCTTT
This sequence comes from Anser cygnoides, assembly GCF_040182565.1. NCBI lineage: Eukaryota > Metazoa > Chordata > Aves > Anseriformes > Anatidae > Anser > Anser cygnoides. The sequence continues at coordinate 50,366,345 of NC_089876.1, forward strand.
GCCTCTTGAAACAATGAGCAGTAACATAAGAAACTAAATGGCAACACAGCTTTGGAGGACACAGTGCAATATCCTTTCCTGAATTCTTCCTGTATCCTTTTCTATGAAGTAGTTGAAATCCCCTAAACTTATAAGGATCATTGGAAAACTGAAGATGTTTTGTTTTGAATATGATAAAGTAAAAAAGCATGCACCTAGTATTCCTGATTCCAACTGAAATAAGACAACTATTTTAAATCATGTCAGTATTATACATAAGTAGTTACAATAATGTACCTACACTGACAGACATCATATATGAGATGGGAGTAAGATCCTGTAAATCTGCTGGACTAGCAAAAATAAAATCTGGTTTTCTCATTGTATTCATTGGATACTATGGATACTATGGATACTATTGGATACTATTGGATACTATTGGATACTATGTTAAGTATTAGAATTTTGCAAGAAGCTACATATTCCTGGCAACTAACTTGGTTTAGAGAAAAAAGTTGGGAGTTCTCATTCATCTCATGTTTTCAGTGTTTGTCTTGAAAAATTTTTGGCTAGGCTTTTCCTGTCAGTCTTGAGCTGAGTTGGTTAGGTACTTGAATGTCTATAATTGCAGAGGAATATTTGAACCTGAAGTCATTATGTCAAATAATGACTATTATTTTTTCACTTCTAAAAGGTGTAAAAGGTTTTTTTTTTTTTTTTTTTTTTTTAAGGACTATGCTGAAACTATAAAAGTGTCTTCCAGAATGAAGGCTCTAAAGGAGAATTTCAGCAATGTGATTGAAACTTAAGCCCCTGAAAAGAAGTGCTTGTAATGGAAATGCTGACACAACATTAACCATAAAAGCATGTGTAGTCACAATGAAGAGTTTGATAATGGGTCTGATAATGAGTTACTAACTTTTTAGAAGTGATGACATGACTAATTTATTTAACTTATGTAACTTATGTAGCATGTACATTTATCCAGCTGTTAAAATTCACTTATAATTGTTTCAGCTTTCTAAAATAAGGCATGTTTATATTCCAAGGTTATAATGAACTTGCTAATGGGGTATTGGCTACTGTTTCTTATCACCCATCTTCTGGTGGAAAGGTGTTTACTACTTTTCACTTAATTTGCAGTTTTATCCACGTTCACATAAAATTACTTTTATTAGGAGTTCATTTGATTTGCAGTTGAAGACAGCCCCAGCAACAGCAAGTGTTTAATGAAGTTATTTTCTGTATAGTATAAAATAGAAATTTCAAGGATCCCTCAGAATTAAGAACTGTTTTCTCAGCTTGAAATTTAGCAATCATATACACGTCTTCAAACTTGAAATTTGGGTGCTGTCATCTCAATTGACAAATCAATTTTCTATTAGACTTTCTTTAACACAGGTTTGCTGTGTCAACATCTCTCATTGAAATGAACTGCTTTTTGAGAAACTCTTGAGCAGAAATAGTGATTTCAATCATATAATTTTGCATTTGGATTTGTATGCTTTTAAAATAAAAACTATGGACAATGTAATGGCTTCAAAGAGAGGAAGTTTCCAAGCTTTTGGTTCTGTCAGTCTCAGCATAAGAAGTAGAAACTGCAAGAAATATCCATGTCCCCACCTTTTCAGTAGGTCGTTGGTTTAGCATCAGCTTTTATTAAAGCTCTTACCTCATTCTGTTTCCAAACAATCCCAATGAGTTTGAGAAACTACCCACCTTACAGGTTATATCACCGATAGCTAAAGTTGGGCAGCAACTTAGAAAGTGACACTTGGAAATGAACTGCAGCTCTCTCTTAGGTCAAAACCTCCATTCCTTAGGACTTCACTATTTTCCTGAATTCAGGTGCCAGAAATTTCTCACTTGAAGTATCAATGAGTCGCTGAGCAAAGAGACTTAATACCTTTATTATAGTAATTTAATCCTCACTAACATGTTGTTTTATGCTGGCAGAAAATTGTTCAAAACCCTTAATATCCCAGTTTGTATTCTGCTTAGATTATGCTTCAGCTTTCTGCTAAGCAACTTTCAATAGTACTCCAAATGAAAGGATGAGAGTAAAAATAAAGGATGGAACACAGAAGGTTTAATTCATTTGTACAGAAGATCCTTTCAGCATGAAGAACTCTTTCAGATTTCTAGACAGAGTGTAGAACCAGTAACCAAACTGAAGAAAACTCTGTTATGCAAGTTTAAAGTTAGCTTTATCTATGATCTTTCACCAAAAAAAAAAAAAAAAAAAAAGTTCCCAGTTCCTGACGCCTCAGTTCCCATGGCAATCTGGCAACTCAAAGTTAAGAGCAAAAAGCTTTATGAACACAATTTAAGCATAAGCATTCAACTATAAGATATTTTTTGCTTTGACTGAGTTTTTCTTTGTTACATCTTATAAGTTCCTACTGAGTTTTCTATTGTTACAGGTGTGAGAACTTGACATATTGCATAAAAAGTGAACTTACTAAACAGATTTTTTTTTCTTTTTCTATGTAAATATCTTCTGTGACTGTGCTGTGGTCTTCCAACCTGCACGATCTCTGGTAAGTTTTTAGAGCAGTTTTTCTCTGCTTAAAGAAATTATTTCTAGTTGGACCATAGTAAGAGGAGTCATAATCTACTGTCAAAAAAAAAATCCCTAAAGTTCAGTTAGTTGTAATCAAGTAATTTCAGTCAATATTGAGAAACAGACTGAAAGGTGGCTACTGCATGCTCCTTGGCATATGCTGATTGCTGGAGACACATTGAAATGTTATTAAGATATGTGTTCCTTCCACTGACACTTCCCGATTGCATGTTGTTATGAGCTCACATCACAAACTTATGTGTAACACATAAATGTCTGTGCCTGCAAATTTTATAATTACAAATAGCAAGACCAAACAAAATTAGGCAGGTAGTGAATAGTTCTTCAAAGACATTAATTTCAATTTGAATTATGATTACTTGTAACAATCCATTGTGCCCACAAGTTTATGCTAACTGGAAAGACAAAATATGAAGTACTAAATGAACAAAATCTACATTTAGACAGACTTTATTTTTTTATTTTTTAAGAAATATAGTAGTGCTAAAATATGTCATTTCACTTGCACTGCATAGATCAAAACTATTGATATGTGTTTGATCATTTATTCCCAGTGAGGACAAGTCATCAGGATACCACTTTGAAATGCATAGCTTGCTGCTCTGTCCAGGGATCTTATTTCAGAACTCGAATGTGCCTCCTCCATATGATTTTCACACCTGATTACAATGTCATTTGATGTTCTTAAGGTCACTCAGTCGGCAGGGTCATGTCTTATTGACTCCAGAGCTTGTAAGATTTCCTAGACCCATGTACTTCTTGATTCTTTCAGATTCTTTCGACTCTTTCAATACGCTATTTTTTTCTGAGAGAAATGGTTGGAACAATGATAAACTGTGCATTACAATGTACAATGCTTGGTACAATGATACAGTGTATTATAAGGCACTGTAAACTTATTAGTCAGTTTAGAAAGATTCAACAGTCACAAGTTCAGGAGAAGCTGCTGAAGCAGACTATGGAGAAAATTGGAGCAGGTACAGAATTCTGATCTAATAAAAAAATAAATATCTTTATGTCTGAGTAAACTATGAACTGTATTATAGTATAGATCTATACTATACAATAGCAACAAATATGTAAATCTCAGTTTTTAAATTGATCTGCTGGAATTTTGAATCTGGATTTAATACTTGCATGCACACTCATCCAGTTTTTGTTTCTATATAAATGATTTTTTTTTTCCTAGCAAAAAGCATGAGTTTTCACATAAGGATGTCAAAAACTGTATTGTTAACTTAATTTCAGTCTTTTGAAAACAAATCTTAATATTTGATGTTAAGTGCCTGTTTGCCTACCTACAGTTTCAATTTTTGCCATACATAGACAAATGAAACGATTTTGTTTTGAAATTCCAGATACCTTGGTCCACACTGATTCGTCCTGCGTAGACGGAGTGTGAAGAACTTGAAAAATTTCATGTGAGGAGTCCTCAGGTGTTAGTTGTAAGTAAGGTGTGTGGTATTATGTACTCATACCAGGGTAAAGGGGAACTGAAAATAGCACATTTTGGAAAGGAACACAAGGAGAAAGTTGCTTAGAAGAGAGACAGTCTTTTTTTTTTTTTTTTTGTGTGTGTGTGTGCATGTGTGTCTTGTAGCTCTGGAATGAGAATGAAGGAGTGAAAAGGTCTGCACTGCACGAACTGTATGGGGATGTCCAATTCCTCTGTGCATGAATCCCCAAAGAATCACAATGCTTACGACAGTAAAATTTACTGTTGTTCTAACTAACAAGTTACTGCATATCCCTTGCTTTGTTGTATTTGTCACTTATGTCCAGTCACTACTCACTATGCAGATTTGTCTTAGCATGAGTGAGATCTAAAGAAACAAGGAAATAATTCAAGAATCTCCTCGTCTGCATTTGGTATTTGGAAGTTTTTTATCCAGTGCCTCCAAAGTTCACTTTGCTTGATTGATTTCTAAGACCAGATGGTGCAATGGAGCAGCAATAGCACCACAAAATTTATTAAACAAAACAAAACAAATTAAAAAAAAAAGATATTTAGGGACTGAATGTAGAGCCTTGATTTTATCGAAATAACTGAAAGTGCTCTGCAGATGTTGCATGGGCTAAATTGCATTGCTTTATTACTTCAGTGCTTATACAGTATGCAGATTTTACAGATTACAGATTTTAAAATTTGACTTATTTTCTGATAGAGAAAGAAAGTCATCATCTGATCTACCTTCTAGCAAAGACAAAAATGCAAGGAACGGTCAAGTACGGTATGTATTTCCTCCCAACAAAATATATAGTTAGCTCATTGGAATGTTAAAAAAAATAATAATTATCATGGCTGTCAGATTTCATAGAAACTATATCCACACCTCTGATCTGTGCTATGGCATAGAAAATTGTTTTGAATTATTCTGCTGGAAAAATTAATAATGTATGTCATGACACAGCATGTTATACTGCGTAGAGAAATGATTTAAAGAACCATTCTGATCCTCTGCTAAAATAGTTATGCTTCATAATGATCCACTTTTGCCATAGGTTTCTCCTGTGTATTGTTACCTGGAAGAGTTAAATCTTATTTGCTGTGTTGCTTGTGTTTGTCTCTGTCTCTGCTAACCTTGTTTTCACAAGCTCTGGAAATTGATGCTGTCTCGGGATGATGCACTCCTTTCTGTGCATCTGCTAACTTGTATCTGCATCCGCAGTGATACATAAAAACAGCAGCCCTGTCCTGCAGTGCAGAGAGCAGGACTCTATGGTATACTTGAGGGAAACTCTTTACCTTATATCATGTAAGGTTCAGACAAATCTGCTTTTTTAAAACATAGTTCACATTCCCTCTGGGACTGTGGAGCAAACAGGAATTGGAGTGTTTTATTTGCACAAAGCATCTCGAGTACCTAGAGAGGATGAGACAGGAATTTCTTCTGAGTTATTTTGATTTTTTTTTTTTGTCTCTATATACACCTTTTCTCATAAACTTTATCTCCTGTCTAGCAGACCATTTTCTCATCACAGTACATTATTCTCAAGACATTGGGGGAAAAATTGTATGCTTTCAAGGGAGATATAATTTCCTTAAGGATGGGCAGATCTTTTAGCTTCCATTCTTGGCAAAAAAGCAAGAACGCTAACAAACAACCAAAAAAAACAAAACAAACAAAAACCAAAACAGAAGAACAACCAACCAACCAAAAACAAACAAACAAAAACCATAGTAACAAAAACAGTATCAAAAAAAGTGTATCAAATTATTTGCATGTCTAGGTAGGAATATTGAACTGAAGGTTTCTGTGCTTCAGAGGAGAATGTCTAGACCAACTCCTAGCTCCTCCAACTTCTTAGACCCTTAGTCCTTCTGGGACTTTACACAGAATTGTCTCAATGAGGCATAGGAATGTTTGGTTTCCAGATAAAAATATGGCAGAAATTAGGGAAAATGCAACATGAAGAGGGATCTGAGAACACTGCATGTTTCACTTTTAGGTAGAACCTTCTACCTAGGTTTCTAAGCAGCGTTACCTGTTTAGCCACTTGTGTCCTGTATATCAGAGCTTTAAAGAATATGACTTGTATCAAAATCCATGAAGTTGATCTTGGGAGATCTCAGCCTGTTCCCATAGGTCTGACTGTCAAGTGAAGGCTTCCTAAATCCACTGTTTCAGAAATATATTTTATTATCGTTATTCTTTTAAACTGATGGTGCTTAAAAAGATTAAAAGATATGGAGCATTTAAAAAAAGTAATGATACATGTGCTGTCAGTTCTGTGAAGAAAGGTTGTAAATGCTGAAGATCAAGTTGTACTGGAATCAAGATCTTGCACTAATTTCAAAGGAACAAGCAGACTGTCCAAGATGTCTGGGTGTACATAGCCAAAGCACTTGTGTGAAAGCGTGATATCATAAAGTACTTGTGGAAAGTTTGCAAAACATTTTCAGTTATTTTCCATGAAACCAAACTTCTGCTTCAAATCTCTGAAGACCAAAATTTTTATAACACTTGTGGTGCCATTGCTGCTCCATTGCCCTCAGAATCTGTATGGTGTTCAGCTTCATGACTGACAAGTGCAAAAGAAAGATGCCAAAAGCATTCTTGCTGCTGAAAGAAGAAATTTGTGCTTCCATATTTGAACTGTCAGCTGTGAGCCGCTAGCAGGTTATGAAAGAACCATGCATAAGGCTATTGCACATACCCCATTGAGCTACACTACCTGAACAGATAATGCAAGCATTTAACTGCTCACACAGACTTCAGGCTACCAAGAAAAGCAACTCTAAGTCCTGCTAGACCAATAACTGTATTCATCATAAATTACCATATATGGTGTTAATTTTCAAAGACATCTAAGCCACTAAAAATCGGAATATAACAATAGTGAACAAGTAGCAGTGAACTGCCACCCATGAGTTAAAAACAATGAAAGGGTGGATTAAGGAGGACATTAAGAAATAGGGAAAGCAGAAGCACACGTTACCAGAAACCACAAGCTGAAAAAAAAATCTCCACAAAAGCAGCTATATCCAGAATACAGTTACCCCTATTTTAGCTTCCAAGATGATTACTGCAATGTTTTCTCCCATGGCCAACAAGAATATATACAAATTTTACACAGTATATGTGATTCAGCAGCTCTGTTATTGTGCCTCTTACCCTAAGTTTGTTTTTGTTTGTTTGTTCTTGTATTCCTAGGCAAGTTCTAATAGATTGCACTGATGCTAATCTGAAAGTACTCACTAGGTCCTTACTACAGCTGTTTCTATGCAGTCAGTGGCTCAGTCAAAGAGTCAGCTGGTATCACTGTGATTGCTTTGGTAAAAAAATACACTTATTTTCTGTGCACATAGGAAACCCTAATGCATAGGTTCCTGGGGTCCTTCAGACTGAGTTCCACCACTTCGTCATGGAAGTTTAGCTTTGTGCATGAAAGAGTGAATAATGAGCAATGTTTTGCTCATACTGTGAACAATACTGCAATACTGCAATACTGTGAACAGGTACAAATTCTACCTTCTTATTTTAATGTAGGAATCACTGAAGATTTAAGCTCTAAGCCAGTACAATCATGTTGCAAAATAACTGAAGCTCTTGGAAAAACTTGAGGGATCAGCCTTGTAACCTGGACCTACAGTAGCTGCACTGTGGATTTCCTAATTCCAGTAAAGAGGTGGAAGAGGGACTGCCAGTGCCCAGGAAACATGTCAGAGAGGTAAAACAAGCAAAAATCATCACCAAACAGTGTACCAATACTGCAAGATAAAATGATGCTTAGAATATACACATCCAATGTGCTGGGACACAACAAAACAGGTGGGCAAAAGAACCCTATTCAGAATTTTCTAAACATTTTATCTGTGACATAGGTTTTGATACAATTATGCTGATTTTTTTTTTCCAGGTTTCAATGCTAGATTCTGTGTTCAATGTTAGCCCTGCAGCAGAGAGAGTATGGCCCCATAATTTGTCTGTGTCCAGGTACACATAAATGTTATTTATACCACTGATTTTTTTTTTTTTCTGTCAGTACACATGAGATTTGAGAATTTTGAGATATTGCTTACATGCTACAGAAATCTTTCAGCTTAGGCAGCAACTTAACATGTCTACTCTTTATTATTCTTAGTAAAAATCACATAAAGAAAACACAAACTGCCGTAGGAAAAAGTTCAGCTAACAGGCAACCTAAAGTAGCTACAATAATAGAGACAGAGACCTGGCTTTGAGACAAGATGCTCTTCAGTTAAGCATAATGACAAATAACTTCAGGCAAAAACATAATAGGAAAGTTAATAGCATCTTGCATTTGAAAGCCTAACTGTGTCTCTTTCTAGTGATTTTTCTCTTGAGCAGCATAAGATAACTGGAGAAGAAGCTAATGGAGATAGAGAACAGTTGCCACAGCAGTTTACAGGCTTCTCCCTCAGGAAATGAGTCCTGGGAGTTGCTTCTCCTATGAACCTCTTCTGGTGGTTTGGTGCTGTCCATGAAGGTTAAATTCTGGAGGCTTTTGCTTCTGCCAACTCTAACGAACAAATTCTGTTTCCTGTCTCCCAGCTAGGGGGTGCCTCCTCCTTTGACTTCCAAATGGATAGGGATCAAGATTACCAAGCACCTACCGAAGAGGTGCTTGAGGAACAGTGATACATCCTGTAAGTGTCAGTGCAGCTTTCTGAGCACAAGAGACAGTGATGCACTGGTTGTTTACAACAGTTAACTCAGAAGGGGCATCACAGGACACTAAATCTCTCCTGAGGATGGTTTGAGCCTGCTTGAAACCATATGCTAACAGTGTCAATGCAACACAGGACAATTTCCAGCACTGCCAGAAGCAACTGTTCTTGGTTTCTCAAAAGCTTCAAACCAGAAACAAGGAACAGGAAAAGGAATCATTAAGACTATAAGAGTATATATCAGAGCAAGCTAAGATTGAACCAAGTGTTTGTACCAAGGGAAAAGATGAGTGATAATTTTTAAAAATTCTCCTGAGGGGCTCAGATGCATCCCTTTGCCAGCCTCACTGAATGCCTTGAGAGGTTTGTTGCCTGTTGGAGGCTCAAATATGGGATGCTGTGGAGACTGCTGAGGTTTGTTGAGGCCTCATGTTACATATTACCCCTTGCTGCTCATGCATCAGTGATAATGCTAGGGGTAACCTTGACTGTATCAGGAATGACTAAAGACACATGATGACTAAGGTGTAACTAAGGATGATGGTGGAAGGCTACCATAATCTGAAGCAAAGTGAAACAACAAAAAGTCCGGAGGCAGTATGATGGGGCAGTTTCTCTCACTCCCCAACTTCCAGTGCACACAGCATGGGTAACAGGAGGAATCAGATGTAATTGTACAGTAGTAGAGCTCTTATTGAGTGGGAATACAGAAATGTGATGGGCTAGTTTGCATGTCTGGAATGCTCCAATACATTGATACAGCCTCTTTGTGAAAGAGGCTGGGAAGGCTAGGAGGAGGGGTTGTACCCTATGTAGACTGCATTTGCCTTGAAAAGGGTTACAAGCCAGCTGTAAACCTTAGCTTAAGAGTAAGGATGAGAACACTGGAAAATATTGGTAATGTGGTAGGTGTCTGCTATCAACCATTTGATCAGGAAAAGGAAACAGCTGAAGTGCTCTATAGACAGCTGGAAGAAGCTTAATGATTGCAGGCCTTGGTATGCACGGGGGATTTTAACCAACCTGGTATCTGCTGGTAGGACGGTATTTCTAGGATCATGCAATCTGTGACATTTCTGGATTGTTTTGATGACAGTTTATTGGTGGAGGTGATCAGTGTGCTTGCTAAAGGAAATTTGCTTTGCTGGACCTGATACTCACAAATAAAGAACTACTCAGGGATATGAAGGTCAAAGATGGCCTTGGCTGCAGTGATGATATGCTGTTCCAGTCACGGCATTTGAACTCATGACAGTCCAAACAAGACAAGCAGCAGGATTCCAGCCCTGTTCTTCAGGAAAACAGATTATATCTAGTTCAGCATTCTGCATGGCAGATGCTATGGAGGAGAGTCCTGGAGAACAAAGGGATCTAGGACACCTGACTGATCTTCAAGGACTGCCTTGTCTAGAGGATAGAGCATTTCTACCTGTGGGAAGCCAAACAAGCGTTCATCCATGCAGGCCTTCTGTTCAGGTCAGGCACAAAAGGGATATAAAGGAAACAGAAGCAGGAATGAGCTACCATCCTAGGACACCAAAGCAGTTAGGAAGCTGGAGATCTCATGTATGGCATCTGAGAAGAAGTTTGTTCCTGGGTTTGTTCAGCTTAGAGAAGATTTAAGTGAGATCTTATTGCTTTCTTAACCATGTTATAAAGAAAATGCAGCCAAACTCTTTGAGGAGCAGAATGATAGGAAGAGAGGTGATGGACACAAGTTAGATAACAGGAAATTCCAATTCGGATATAAAGAAAAGGATTTTTACCATTAATGTCAGCAAATTCTAGCAAGAAAGGCTTAGGCAGGTTCTGGGAACTCCATCCTTGAGATGGAGTCCTAAAACTTGACTGGATGTGGCCATGCGCAGTCTGATCCAATTGATTCTGCTTTGAGAGAGGAGTTGATTACCTGATCTCCAAATCTAAACCTAAATTTTTCTAAGATGCTAAGATGTTCCAAACTGATTATTGCTAGCCTAACACTTTAAATATTTTGAGTAACCATTATTGCTTTGTCTGGCATCAGAATTACTTATTAGGCCTTAAAATAAATAATGGCAAAATCTTCTCTTACTGTCCTTTTGTATCATGTCTAACCTGAGAGTCAAAGCTACTTTAATTTTCGATGCGGTGACATTAGGGATTTTTTTGCAGTGGCTAGGAGTGCATTAGTTGGGCTAGAATTTCTCAGTTGCTACGTAGTATTAGCATTGTCTTTATTTGAAAAGAGATGTCACCCTTTGAGTTTTACAACACCTGAAGTAGTTGTGCATCTGATATTAATTATCAAATAAAAAATTTATACTGCCAGGTGTTATAAAAGTTAGGATGAGTGAACTTAGTTGCTCATTTTATTTCCATTGATAGGGTGAGAAGTATTAAATAATACAGAGATGTGTGTTTGTAATTTTTTGAGTTTGTAATTTTATTGATGGTTCATACAGTAATGTTATTGATGGTTCATACAGTAAAGAAGAGTCTCATATAAAAAAGACATGTTTATAGAAATAGAAAGGTAGTAAGCAGTCCTTTCTCATTCCCACTTTTCTGTCCTGTACGTGTAGAAATGAGAGACTGCCAGCATAATGTATTACTCACTGAAAAATCTTTCTAACAAATACATTTAATAATGAAGTGGTGGGAAGCCTTCTGTATTCACATTCATAAATGGGAAGTGTATCAACAAAGGCATGTTGTTACTAATTTTATAATAAGCTGTGCTAATTAGTAAACTAGTAGGCCAACTAGAAATCGAAAGGGAATTCTTTTGCACACACATGTTCAGAAAAGCAACATTACCTGTGGAAGTATTGGAAGTTTCTTTCATTTCAAATGCATATGCTGGGAAAATAAACCAGTCCCAAATAATTGTGTAGTATGGTTTTCCATGAAGGCAATAAATAAACTGAACTTTTACAAAGAATCTTTTCTTGGCAGAACGGTACGTGTTTCTACCTGACTTGTTTATATTAATTTTCTTTACTGGGAATGCCATCCATTATTTTGACATGTTTTATGGGTGAGTAAAAATCCTTGATTGCTATTGCATACCCAAAGAAGGGGTTTTGCCACTTTTCACAAAAAAAACTCTATCCTCAGAAATGTCAGGGGCCACTTAAATGTCATTGCTTGAAAAAAATACTTTGAGAATGCTCCAAAATGAGCTTTTTTTGGAGATGTCAACTCTTGAAAAAATAATAATAATAATAAAAATGTATCTGTCTAGTCACATTGGAATCACTTTCATACAGGTTTTCATGTATGCATACAAGAAATATATTAGATGAGTGCTCGAAGCCATACTGCCCCCACAAGGAAGCAGATCTGAACATTTCTCACAGAGCGAAATTCACAGGCTACTTCATAAGTAAGATTAATTGGATTTATTTCAGCTTGGAAGCTTTCTCATGCATAGAAACAGAGGATACAAAAATTGCTGGTGAGTTTGCTGGTTTTCTTTGCTGAAATTTCTAACATACTGGAGAAAATTATGAAATGCAAGTTGTTTCACAGCTTTGTTATCTCTGTTTTACACTCATCTCTAGTACTCTGAAGGCCAGATAGAGACCCTCTAGCACCTTTTATGTGTATATATATATATATATGGCATTTTGGAAAATTAACAGAAAAAAATGAGTTCTTTTTGTATTGTGGCATATATTTATCTCTAATTGGAAGATCCACAGTGATAGGTAGATGCTGCTTCTAGAAGAATACCCTTAAGTCTTGAGTCTCTTATTTTTATTAATGAGTAATGTTTAGTAAGATAATCTGATGGCTAATTGCACCCTCTGTTGAAAAAATAAATAAATAAATAAATATATATATATATATATATATGCACTGAATTGTAAGCCAGTATTTATACAGATCCAGTTACTGGAAATGTTATATCTTACTGATAAATGTAAGAGAGAGTTTTAAGAATTCATTTTCTTTGTCTTTAATATCATGGTTTTATGTTTATCTTTAGTGATCTAAATAGAATGAATTTGACTTCTCTGTAACTCAAATTTTATAATTCTTCAATTGTTCTGGGGGTTTTCTCTGATTTTTCTCCAATTTATTGATGATCTTCCTGAAATGTGAATATCAGATCTGTATGTAGTACTCCAACAGTGATAACATCAATAGCATATGCAGAGGTAATGAATGCAACCTTTCCTCTAGTACCAGGGCCTACATGAGAAGAGAGGGAATAAATAATTCCATGACATAGGCTGTCCGTGACACAACCCTGCAACCTCACTGTATGGTGTGATGTCTTCATGCAGGATGGACAGTATTGAAGTGGAGAGTACTACCTAATAAACTCACCATATGAATTTTCAGAAAATCCTCTTGTATGCAGAAACTAGCTTTAATGGGCATGGAGAAATGTCCTGCCTATAACAAACTGCACTGAAACTTTCGAGATATCTTGCGCCTTCCTGAAGCTCTCAAGAAACAATCAGTTATTATAGGAAAGCTTCAGATCCTAAGAAAACCATGGGCATCCTAGCAGCACAGTGCAGAGATCCTCCAAGCTAGCTAGGGGTAAGTGTTTCAAGATCCCTGCTCTACAGGGATCTTTTGGAATTACATAAAGAGCACTTCCCATGTGTTATGGCACAAGAAAGCTAAGAAAGGCTTTTTTTTTTTATTTATTCTTACTTGCATGTAATCAGGTATGTTTATTTCTTGATATCTAACCTGAAAATGAGAGAAAAAGAATGTAGCACAAGTTGTTGTTTTTAAAACAAACAAACAAAACCTTTTCACTAAGAAAAATCTTGCATCTGTTTGATTTTTTTTTCTGTATTTTTCTTATAAGAAAGATAGCATACCTGTATCAACAGGATTAGAGACGGGATGGCTCCCTAGCTGAATTCAGTACATTTGTCAATATGTTTTGGCTAGATTCTCAGCTGGTAACAAACTGGAGCACATTCATTTTACATCAGGAACAAATACAGTGTCAGTGTGTGGTGTATTAATATTCTGTGCAGTTTCTAGCATATGTCTTATCTTGAAGACATATGGATTTGAACCAAAACTCCTGTATAAGCCAGTAAAATATTTCTTTTAAAAGTAAATGATATGGATCAAACTTCTTGTCAGAGGTCACTCAGATTTCTGATTAAAGATCAGCCAGATCCATATTATTTTGTCTCAACTATTTGTAATAATCCAGATTTATGTTTAGATAGAAAAGATGGTGGTATTTTACATTATATACTGTTTTCAAGTGTATGAGAATAAATTTAGTTTATAGTTGACATGTGGTACATTTCACTGTTTTGTGTTTGTGTATGCGAAGCTTCCCCACGACTAAAATATTCTGGTGTGGCAATTTTGTGCCTGCAGAAAATAACTCTGAAACATTCCTCTGAAGTAGAAAACATCTTATATTATTAGTTCATACATATATAGTTTTCAATTTTCTAGGCAGGATAAATGAGACTGTTAGTAATTTGAATTGTTCTGTTACAGACAAGTTAACATTTTTAGCATTCAGTTCATATGCAGGCTTACTGTAAGCCTGGTCCAATAAACAGTGCAGATTGCTTCTTTATGGCTTGTTTGTTGCAGGTTTTACTGATCCTTATATTTGACCTCTAAGCATAACCAGGAACTATATTAAGAAGAAAATTAAGGAGGAGAAATGAAAAATTTTAAAATTGAACAGGCATCAAATCTCTTAGCCCATGAGGCTTGGGTCTACAAAAATAAATTTGTATGATGGTAAGATTTTGGCTGGGAGCAAAATTCATGAGAGTGGAATGGGGAGAAAAAATCTGGAATCCTTGAAGATAAGAAGGGAATGCTAACTTCTGTCTGCATCAACAGACGCACTGAATAAAATAATTATTAATGTCTTAAATTCATCAGGTGCAATCTATGTATAAAAGCTGTTGCCACAGAAGGCATGACCATGATTACATGCTGGCTTTCCCCTCTGCTTCCCCCCTGCCCTCTCCCCAACTTGTTCAGTGGACAAGTTAAACATTAATCTTCAATATTATTTTGTTTTTCAGTATGCAAACCCTATCTAAAGTACCGAATAATAGCTAAACCATGTTCTGAAGACACAATTTATTATTGATTTATATGATTTTATATGAGGTAAATGTATGATACTGGCCCCATTTTATCAATGTTATTTGAAGTACGTGTAGCATTAGTTATTTTGTCTGCTAATTCAGGGCACATGATATGATGTTTGCAGTTCTGAAAATTTCAGGAGCTTGCATGGTACTTAGTTGGACAGAACATTTTATAAATTCAAATCCCACTGACAGTTTTCACAAGTGAGTGCTCAGTGGTTTTGAAATTTATATCTTCAGGTCTCAGATGACGATGCCCAGAAAAATGGAGACTGATTAGTTGTGATTTCTAGAAGATTCACTTGAAGTATTTTGTCCAGATTCCTCTAGGAAATTAGTGTCAGAGGGGGATAAAATTTAATACTCCAGGAGAGTGTCAAAATTCTTAAGCCATATGATTGTTCTTTCTCTCCCTGCAGTATCTCACTTGATTTGTCATAATCCTTTTAGCTTCTGAAGGATATGAAAGCAGGATCATTTTATTCAAAGCAACAATTTGCTATTTGTTGAATAAGTTAACTAAAATGTATGTAATTATGCAATTAACTGTCAGAATACTAAAATACAGAGGAGAGACATGAATTAATTTCAATGTACAACCTTAGTTTCAGACTTAAGTTTTCTCTGATATTTGCTTTCCATCTATTTTTATCCAGTCACCTGGAAAATTTCTCGAGCTGCAGCTGGACTCTATGTTAACACTGCTCATGCCATCTTGTACTTAGAGGCTACTGTTCTGACAGAAATTTACAGTTCCCCTTCATAAGGCCAGTACTGTCTCCACGTGTAACAGGTGTTGTACCAGTAGGCTGTAATGCTGCCCTTTATCATGGTTCAGAAGAGATTTTCATTTTACATGTTTGCAAAGGCCTGTCTTCTCTTCCTACCCTGCAAGAGTGTGGAGTATTGACATGCATCTCTTTGTCCTTCATGTTTCTTGACTGCAGATTGCTTCTTTATGGACTTGTTATTGGACCCATACTGTTTTCTTTCTATGGACAAACTTTAATGATTGCACTGGAGTTTAAAATGGTTGGTTTTACTTTTTTTTTTTTTTTTCCAATTTAGATTGGAGTTATCTCCATGTCTTCTCCATGTGTATACGCTCAAAAACCCCAGCAGTGCCTTTGAATAATTATAACAAACCTAGGGGTAAATGTAAATCTATATATTTCTATCTAGGAAAAGAGATTATTGTGAATTTGCAGTCATTTAAAAAAAAAAAAGATCTGGTTGTGATTCTACTAGTTGTATTGTATCAAAATAGCATTTGATATCAATTTTCTTCCTGTTTACTTTAGACACTTTGATTTCAGTTTCTACCTTTCCTAGTAACAAGGATACTAAGGATGAAAAGACATGAAGAACTACAGGAACTACAGACCTGTTTACATTATGTCCACTACTCACAGCATCTGAGTACTTTTCACACAGAACTTTAGCAACTTCATTACCACATATAGTAATGATAATTGTGTGTGTGTGTGTACATATATATATATATATATGTACATATATTAACAGAAGGGTGAAACGAAGCACTGACCTTGCCTCTAGTTGCTTAAAATCCAGGTATTTTGCAATTCAGTTCATTGCCTTACCTACTTTGTTTCACATGCAAAGTTTATGCTTGTTCCCATTCAATACTAGATAAGAACAATAACAAGTAAAATCTGTGGATGTGTGGATGTCTAGACATTATTGCTTCAGTGTGTCAAATAAAGATTCTCAGATGCTGATGAGTTCATGATAGAATAACAAATAGGTCATTAATTCTCTTAATAAATTACAGTCTGTCATATTTGTTTCTAAAAGTTAAGCCAGTATTGGTCTGTCTTTCTGCCTTCTTGACACAGTCAGCTCTTACATTGTTGAGCATTTGTATGTCACTTTTCATTTTGTTATTCATCTTTGACTTAATTTATACTTAAAAAAAAATCATTGATTCACTGACTTATTGATTTGTACACCGATTAGTTCAAATGAAGTCATTATCCTATCAATCTATTTGCATTTTATATTTCCTTTGTTTTCATTTTATCAGTCTGGATGCTGCAGTGTTTTGCTTTCAAAATCAGTCTCTGTGATAGCTGTATTTGAAGAGATGGCTGATTTTGTACAACTGATTTAGTATTGAAGCCCTCCTAGGGATGAGTAACACAGTACCTCTGTACAGGTGCTCAGCTCCCCTGTTGCAATGCATTGCATTTGCCTTTCATATTTGCAATTTTACAAGGATGTTTTTTCTGTTCTTATTGCTAGTATTTTAGAAAGATAACAGAAAATAATTATAATCCACTCCTCAACAAAATGTAAAGGCCTTTTTTTTTTTTTTTTCTAAAAGAAAATATAATTTGATCTTTTAATCTTTCTTCATGTTTTTCCCTCAGAAATGACTTGGGGTGCCCAGTTTTGCTTGTCTGTCTTAGAAGACAATCTGATTTTTCTACATGAAACGGTAGGATAACCTGCAGTTTCTAAGAAAGACCCTGCAGAGCACCCCAAATCACTAGTTACTCTGCAAACATAGGCGAGATTGCTTACATACAGATTTAACTCAGGTTTCAGTGTCTAAGGTTATAAACCAAAGTGCATAATTATTCTGAAAGCAGTTAAAAAAACTATTTATCGAAAGTAGATTTTTTTTTTTAAATGAATGTATCTATTTGGGTTACTGTGACCTTTTTTCTTTCTTGTTGTTGTTTTTATTGTTGTTGTTTTGAAAGTTATCACATCTTCAAATGCCCGAGCACCATCTATGTGAGGAAAAAATGCAAATAGGAAAGTACAAAAAATGTCTCTGCATAAGTGCCAGATACTTTCTGAGCTTGCAGTACTTGTGTTTCATTTCAGATAAAAAAGGCATTTAAGAAAATCCTCCATCAGACTTGTGCCAGTGAGTGGAATCAGACATATGCTGTTATTGCGTATCTAAAAATTCTAGCAGCACAGATATAAGCAGGGCAGCTCAGTGTAATGGTTTGGATCCTATTTTGCCTGTCCTGTTGTTCCAGCAATATTTTTAAAATCAGGAAATTCTTAAGAAGTTGACATATTGTTCTTACCCCAATATCAATGAACCCTGGGAAAGTTTATAACTGAATATGTTACATGAAAGAGATAATAATTTTAATATTTTATTTTTTGTGTTGTAGTAAAGCCATAAGCAACAAATAATTCTGTGTGCTGAGCTAAACATATCAGCAGTACTTTGATCACATTTTTGTGTCATTTGTTATAAGTCTTTCATCTTCAAACCTATGGTAAAGAATGACATTCACAGGTGGTTTATTACATGCACATGCAAGTGGGAGAGAACGTGATTTTGGCTTTCTGTTCTCTTAGGCCAGTTTTATAATTGTATAATACCAATAGCTAAAATAGAGTTATTTTTTATTTACAGTGCTTTAAGTAAAAGGATGAACGGTGATGCTGTAATTTATTTAAAAACAATGCATTGTGTCAATGGGTAAATTTCTTTTAATCCAAAGATGTGCTTCGGTTTCCATGCCTGGAAAGCTGAAAGCTTTGAAAGGGAAATCAAAATGTTGCTCAAGTGTGGAAGGCAAGGATTTAGATTAAGAAATTTTTGTCCTTCTTAGAATGATTTTGGTCCTTTTCAAGGTGTTCCTTGTTCTTTGGTGAGACAGAAATTTAAGAGGTTTGTTTGTTTGTTTGTTTGTTTTCTTCTTTGTTCTATGTCATTCACCTTGAGCAACTACTTATATAATTAAACAGAACATATCTACTGAAGTCCTCTGGTTGATTACATTTTAGTAACCTCTTTAAGCATGACAAATAATATTCCATTCTCTTGCTCTGAAATATAGTAAGCTATAGATGCATTGGTAAGATAAAATCCCAACAGCTGTCTCTAACAGGGGAAGGTTTGCAGACCTATGGAATCATCAGGTTATCTGATCACTTTGTATTTCTTGAACCCAAACAATGTGTTTTTTTTTGGCAGCATGTAGTATAGTAAATGGAAGCAAGTTCATGTTAAAGAGATTTGTTAAAAAGTAGTTCAGTTGGAAGGGATCCACATAGATCATTAAGTCCTTCAGGGCTGACCAAAAGTTAAAGCCTATTATGTATAGTCCCATTCACTTTCAAACTCTCAGGGCTGTTCTGGGATTTTAATTATTGATTGGTGATAGTTGCTTTTTTTTTTTTTTTTTTTTTTTCCTTTTGACTGTGGTTAGTTCAGGCATAAACGTAGCATTTTCTATTGAAGTTTTTTTTGCCTGATTATTTAGAAATGTTTATTTTATTATCATTCATCTATGAACAATATGCGCAGAATTGGCCAAAATATTGGCAGCAAATTGGTTAATATATTAAAACTAAATTACTTTGTGGAAATTAGATGATATTCCATGTCAGAAGATTTGTTATTACATTTTTGAATTAAATGGTATTCTAGTTAGAGAGCGGTAGAAGGTTTTCACTGGAATTCAACGGCAGAGTCACAAACACTCAGCAAGAACTCTTAGTCTTATTTTTGTCATTACATTTATATATTTTTAAAATTTATTTTATTCTGTGCATTTATCCAGAATTTATCCCTGTGAGACTTCCTAGGAAAGTGTTTCCAAGCAGAAGAGAGTTTTGTGTGTGTTTATGTGTGTGTATTGGCTTGACTGAGGAGGAAAGGATAGAGAAAAAGAGACAACAGTGAGAATAGATGAGAGCATCAGTATGGCTAGGGAGTGCTAAAGGATCAAATATCCATTTTTACACTGTAAATATCGTACTAGACATTGTAAATAGATGCTCTATCTGTAAGTTTCAAGGATGGCTCCTTGAAATCCACCGTCCTCTGCAACTCTGCCTTGTTTGTAAGCTCCTATCATTTGTTATGGGGAATGACAGTACTATAGGCTGAGAAAATCTGTGAAGCAAACACTGCTATTATATGCTCCTGTGAAATTTAGCTTAGGTTGCTCCTACCTGATCAACAGAGAATCCTTTGAAGAAGGAGAATAGTGCTAAAAGGAAGAATTTGCTGGAAAATAGAAAAATAATTGAGCGGAAAAAAAAAATTACTAAAAATGAAGAGGAAATCAAGACTGCATAGAAATTATCTAAGGACAATACATTCTGAGAAGAAAGGGACTTAAGGAAGAACCTATAGTGCCTAGATAGTAGTGGAATATTCATCTTGCTGATGTTCTGAAGGGGGTAAATGTCAGCAAATGTTGCTAAAAACAACCACAAAACCAAACAAAAACTCACCAAACTTGATAAAGTATTAACAAAACATACTTGTGTTAAAAGATACTTGTTAAGATTACTTCTCAATTAATTGCTTTCCAGAATTTTGCATGTCTAAAGAATCATCTTAAAAAAGTGTACTTATGAGTTTATATATAAAAAATATATTTCTGTTGCTGCTTATTTGGATTAGAAGAGTCTAGACTTTTTAGAATGTCTCAGAATCACACCATATGTGAAAATACTTTTTGCCAGACATGCATTTTGGTTATCAATTTTTCATTAGTCCATTCAGGAAACTATGACTCTAGATTCAAGTTCTTTCATTAGCGTATAAATTCAATTTTTTTTCTGCACCAAGGTTAGTAATTATATCTTTCTCCTTTCATACTGGCTATGTATCTTCCTCTTCATAAATTGTTTGAGCCAACACTATCCAATGGACAGTAGAAGAAGGGCTTCACAAAATAAAATAAAATGAAATGCGTGTTATCCCTATGTTATGCAGATGTGTGTTGTAAATTCACCATAAATTAAAATTTTTTTTTGAGGATAATGTCAAATTTTAGGTGACTGATATGAAGCAGATGTCACAGAAGATGTACAATGAGAACAGCTAGGGTTCTTTCCTAATTTACTTCAGAGGGCTTGGGGTGAAGTCTACAGTGGTATAATCACAAGCAGTATTTTGACTGAGATCCTATTTTCATACGAACTCTTTAAAGTCACATGATGTATCATATAAATTGGAGTTGGCAACTAAGTCTGCCACTTCGATTAAATAATCAAAATGTCATTATCTAAAAGTTGCATTTTGTGGAAAAAGCAGAATATAGGAAAAAGAATGGAAGAGATAAATCAAGTCTACTCTTTTTTTTTTTTTTTTTTTCCCATTTAATGGCTAGAACTAGTGTCCAACAACTGGCAGTCACTACTGGAGAAAGGAAGTAAATCAAGGAAGATGGTAGAAGTAACTACATTTGCAGTTATTTATAACCTAAGAAAATGGAAAACCCAAGAACTTGGCCAGAAGCTTTGATGTATAAGGTAAGTTTTTAGTGCGATATGTCTCATATCTGAAATAAATGTTTAGCAGCTGAGATCCTAGAATAGAATACTATTGGGGGAAAAATATTTACAACTTTTCTGTATCTTTGCTCTTAGTAAACTCTAGTAATATCAAAAATTTTTGTTGCTTATGTGCATAGATTCATAATTCATTGATATATCACTGGATTTTCATATTAGTTATAATAAAACTGGGTAATAAAACAAAAATTTTGATGCCTGCTCTACTAGCTATCAAATATTTCACTTAGCTGGAATTTGACAGTTGTATGTTTTCTAATATTTATTAAGTATCAAACTTACATCCTTACAAACACTTTCATTATTTTTGCTTTTAAAAATAATTTCAGGAGCATTTTTTTATGTGCATGAGACTGTTAATTTTAGAGCACAGTAGTTCAATATTATTAAGTTTCTTAAAAGAATCTTTCGTGCTTCTATGTCACGCAGAGCTTGACAGTCATCCACTGTGAATTGCCCAGTGGAAAAGGAAGTTTTGCTTACAAAATTGTCTTGCAAAGCCCCTCAGTTTTCTGATTGTACTGTCTATCTACAGGTGACAATTCTTACTTATGTCCATCATAAAATAGAAAAAATATGATTTTGTAAATTCTGAAAGGCTTATAAACTGAATGTCTGACTCCACTCATTCACTATAAATTTTGAGTGATTCAAAAGACAGGTAATCTTTCTGTACTGGTTTTCAGTTTTCAGTGTGGTGTTAACTGATATCTAGTAATGCCCATCTAGTATGCACCAGATGCACATTTAAATTTTTTTTTTTATGTTTGCAAGGAAGAAAATACTCATTCTGACTGCCATCCTCCTTGACCAGCTGAGTGCTGTAGAGAGAATTTGAGAACATAATTTACATAAGCAGAATTTTCTAATTGACTTTTACAGCTCTATGCGGCAAGGATAACAGTATGAGACTATTATATAATCATTAATAGTAACATCCTTTAGAAAGAATGGCTATGAATTAAGCTGTCTGCAACTTCTCACATTGCCTAAGAGAAGCCAAAAACAATACCTTAAACTGGGTAGGTCATGTTTCTGTATCCTCAGCAGGCTAGGTAATCTGACAGGGAGGAAATAATCTGCCATTAAACTAAAGGTGCAACAGAGAAATCTTTGAAACCTTTGTAAATACGGTTGCCTACCAACACTTAATAATCTTGATGAGCTGTTGAGGTAGGGAGAGATAGAAGATCAACATGTTAGAAAAGTTTAATTAGGAAATACTGCCTTTGATTGCCTCTGTTTCGTCCTTCAAAATAAAACCGTGAAGAAAGGCATAAAGAGTTTTTGAAAGTAAATTTTAATTGGGTATCGTAACACGAGAGCAATGACTAGTTTAGACTTGCCAACTTCTATGGAAGATATATTTTGATGTGTTTAGGGGCCGTAGAGGATATTCATTATATTCTGTGTGCAAAAGCTGTATGATTCTTCCCCAGAACTTGTATTGTTGTCAAAATTGTACAATTTGTTTCAAAAAAGAATGCCTGTTAGAATCAACGGGTACTGTATAGTTAGGAGAAAATTCTAAAGATATCACCACTACAAGTGGAGAAGAAACAACAAATATTTAAAGTACTTAAATACAAAACTTGATTGGATACTGAGTTCCCTTACTGTGTCAGCTTGAGACAGTCTTCTGCAAAGTAACTATTTAAATTGGGACAAATAAAGGGCAGTTAGAGCAGAGGATCATATTCTACATACGTTCTGTTGGTGTGAGGTACAGCTGAAGAGGAAGAAATATATGACATCTCAGATGCAGTGCCTCACCATTAGCACTGGAGGTGCCTCTTTTACAGATAGTACTGATGAAGAAAATTGCTTATACTTTCCAGATAAGTGGAGAAAGCCTTTATTGCACTGTTCTGTATGTAGCAGAGGTACCTCTGGTAATTTAGTTTAAAATATTACATTGTGATGATGTTCTGTCCTAGCTAATTTTCCTTGCTAAGAAGCAGGATGGAGTATTCTGAACTCAGTATCGTGCTACGGCTGGTGCATGCTGCTGAATAAGATCCATGAAATCTCCACAGGACACTGCAGAGTGCTGTAATCTTTATTCCTAGCCTGAACACCTTGAAGTCTACAGACTGCTTGACCCAGGGAAAGCATACCATTATTGCCATGAGGATACAAAATCACTCTAGTAAAATGCAGCAAGCAAGGAAAGGATGGGGAAAATTCAAGGTGGAAAGGCAAGGATCAAGATATATGTACCTATTATAGGTGTATTTTAAAAATATTCCTGAAGGATGCCAGTCTCACTTATCAGTTGTGTTGCAAGCAAATGCCTTCTCTCTTCCTGATCCACCCAGGACTGCTCAGATGATGGATCATGAATGCTAATGATGCATTGGCAGAAATGTGTGCACAGATGTATACAGTAAAAGCTAGACAATAATTTGCCTCACTACTTGCATCTGTAGAGAAGCTACCAGTTCACTTTCTGAAAAATCATACCTCTGTTCATAACAATAAGGAAAAAAAAAAGCGATTTGTTTAAAAATTTATCATGTGGATTTTGAAATTTTATCTTTTTTTTTTTTTCCTTTTCGAGATTTTTTTTTTCTTCTTCTATTGAATCTACTCAATCCTGCTCTTCCTATGGCCAGGAGGGGTTAATTAGGAAAATGGAAATATCTAAAGTATATTTTGAAGTTATTCAGATTCCTGACTTTTTTTTTTTTCCCCTGAGAATTAACTAGGGAAGTTGCTTGCACAGCTTTGGATGCCATGTTAAGGTTGAGTGTTTCAGCACCAATCCAGTTCTAATCATTTGGGCACTGTGTATACATAGGTTAGGGTACTGTGTATAGATAGATTACAAACTATGTTTCATTCAGTTAGGATATGCTGTTTCTCTAGTGAAGATTTTCTTTGTCCAAGGTAGCTGAAAAAAGCAATGTCTCAGTAAGCCTGAACTTTACTCCTTTGCCTTTTAGTCCTGCTGCAGATATTGTGATACGTGTGTGCACATACGTGTATACAGGTGTGAAAATAGCACTGAAGCACCCCAATGGAAAAAACTTCATTGAATTCAAATGTCTCATTGGAAATAGGAGCAACAAAGAATTTGTACGTAAGTTAGAACTTGGTGCAATACGTGTGGTATGCCTAAATAAGATTTCTAGTGTACTATAATTTCTTTTCCTGTGACCTGACTTTTAAAACTGCATTTTCAAAGGTCACTGCAGTGTGTGTCTTCCTCTTATATGATAAGATGTGCGTTGTGTAAAGTTTGCACTTTGGGTTAGGCACAGATGTTCCTTTAAAGTTTCTTTCTCTTGTGAACTGAAATAAATTAATGCTAATGAGCTCTTATTGTGTGTGAAACCTTTTATCATTTCTCTGATCAGTTGTTTGGAAATGTAAGGTTAAACATAATTTCTGCTTTGAATAACTTGAAACATGCAATTTATGGGTTGCGTCTATTTTTTTCATTTTAGGATAACATTTTAATGTTACCTGAAGTAAATATGGAAATGCTTATGCAAGGATAATTATTAACAAAAATTTTTTTTTTTTTTTTAGTTAAAACAAAAAAAAGTTGGTGTGGTCTTCTAGGGAAAAAAAGTTCTGAGCATGGCAGTCATAGAATATTTTCCATTAGTCTGCCAAATTCTACGTTACTGTAAGAGAAGTTTTCTAGATAAACTGGAGGTAGAAGAAAATGAAGATACAGTAGTAGCACAGAAAATATCTCTAAATACATTTCTTTATTTATCAACCATTTGAGTTTGGAGAAAGAACTACCTAATCTATTATTTATATATACATTTACGTTTTTGTTTCATTAGAAATGTAACTGCACAACATTGGCATAATTACTTAACAGGAAGGCTAAACTGTACCACTAAAAAGATAACTCATCTTAAAAAAGTAGCCCAAGTCAGATTGCAGTGTTTTATTATTTTTTTTTTAAAATTTCAAATGTCACAGTTCTTGAATTTGTCTCAACTCTGGAGAAAATAACCACAGAACATATCTTTTAAAGTGATTTCTTTGTATTGCCTTAGTTTACATGTTTATGATATTTCTGTTTTTACACAATACTTTCTATGTTAGATGCAAATTAGCTATTGTGCATAACCTATATCTGAATGAAGTGAGATGCATTAATCCAGTGCCATCAATGCTCAGGGCAAGAAGAACACCCGTCACGGTGCTTTAAAAGCTCTTGAATGCAGTGGGGCTTTTTCTTGAGCAACAGAAGGCTCAGAAGGTGAAAAAGAACATGTAAGGAAAAGCCTAGGCGTTTATCTGCTCTGAAAACTTTCCTGTAATCAGTGATTCTATTTATGACTCAGCTTTGCTTGTAATAACTAGAAATGGAGGTCAGGGCAAAACAACTGGATCAGCTAAAGCAAATTTTAGTTCACAAGACTACAGGATAGATGGTCTTGAATGGTATTATGTTTTGGTCATCGATCTTAGCATTACCTAGGTGTGTCCAGGTTTTGTTGTCATATTTGTCACATAACTATGGCATACATTCTTATTTTTCTATTAATGTTGTCTTGCAAAATTGTTACCCAGGATAACATAATGAGAATGTCCTTTTTGTCCCTATTCTGAGTTCTGTTTTTGAGAGCTTTTGCAGTCATTTTGCAAAATTGGGAATAACAGCATTATGGGAGGGTTGGCCAGAGCTCCAAATTCATTAAAATAAGTTGTGGTGTTTTCCAGCACATAAATGTTAACTACCGGATCAGGGAAAACATATATGTGAAAAAATAGTTTGTTGGCTCTGTTCCTTGAATCCCATTTCTGCTTTCTGCTCTTCATGGTGTTTTGGATCTACATTACGCCCAGCTGAGACTATTAAGGTGAGTAAAATGACTTCTATATCTCAGTATATAAGACCTATTATTGGAGAAATTTAAAACCTTTCAAAAGCTTTGCATATAAATCTGCACAAAAAAAAAAAAGTAAACACAAATAAATAGTGTCATTATGAATTCCAAAAGCAGAAGAGACCAGTGGTTTTGTCTATATTTAGGTACAAATATTACCTATCACTCTTTAGTAGAACATTGAGGAAGCTGCAAGAAACCACTTCTTTATTTGGATTATTACAAGTAATCTCTCTCCTCTGAAAATGCATTCTTTTTTTCATGATATTCTTTGTTAAGAATGAAAGTACCGAAGGAAGAGTTTCATTATTATTTTATTTATTTATTTATACTTTATATATATATTTATATAAATAAATATTATATATATATAGTTTCTCAGCTGGGGTTGGAATGTACATTAAAAAAAAAACAACTGAAAATGTCACAGAAGATTCCCTTTAAATTATGACATAAAGAAAATTTTTATTCTAATCTTAGAGCCCTCAGTTAAATGTAATGGATTCATTCCTGATTAATGGAAATGAAATCAGAATATCTGCAATAATGGTGAAAAAAATATATATATAAATGCAGCAAAGCCAATTTCATGTTTCTTAAGATAAAAGTCGAAATTACACCATATTTTAAATAAACATATAAATACATGAAATTGCAAAAATAGCAGCCAACCTCAGTTAGAAATTCTAGTTAGAGGAATTGAATGTTCACATAGCTCTAAGTACAATACAGATGTGCTCTGCCAAACCATTAAATGTCACATGTTAGATGAAGGGAAAGCAGCTATGCAAGGTGGGCAAACATGAACAGGCTATTAAACACTTTTTCTGAACACAAAACAAAACAAACCATCTAGATTTGCAGTGAATGTGTATAATGCAAAGTCTTCTATTTCATCATTTTCCATTGTACCAAAATAAATATGTAAAATCATAATATGTGATTAAAAGCATAATGTGTAAAAGCATAATATGTGGTAAAAGCATATATAATATGTGATTAAAAGCATACTAAGTGTAATATGTGATGAGGATATTTCAATATATATATTTTTTGATTATAGGAAAAAACTTAAATCAGTAATTTAACCTTGTAATTAATTAGTAATCTAACCTTGACCTTTCCACTCTACCTGCTACGGATATATGAGAGATCTGTTGCAAGGATTTTAGAAACTTCCCTGATGTCAAGAATATAGAGGTAGCCAGAAGCTACTCTTGTAATTGGCTGCCATCTATCCATCTTTGCTATTATGTATCCAGTATTCCTAGCCTCACAGTATACTATCCGATGGTTTTCAAATTTTTTTTTTTTAATAATTATGCACAGCAATTGAAAGACTTCTATAACAAATAAATAAATAGGTGAGACTTGTTTGATACATATAAGAGCTTGCACCCTCATGAAACAGAAACCCATACTCTAGTGGTATGAATCTAATGCAATTTCCAAAAAAATATTTCTAGTTTTGTCTCTAATACTCTCTTTGTGGGGTGATAAGTAGGAAAAGACTGAGTGACTCTAGATTTTTTTTTTTTAAAGAAAATGATTTTAGTGTATTAATTAAGCAAATATATTTTGCATCCACTTCAGACTAAGATGGAGGCCACCTCATAGGTCAATGTTGTAGCAAGAAAAATGTCACCCCATAAAATCTTAAGAACCTTCCACAAAGTGGAACTCTAAAGCTGATGTAAAAAAACTGGAGAGTTATCAAGTAAAGCTCATATGGCACAGTAAATGATTCTTAACAATGGCAAGACACAAACAGAACAGTTAAAGCAATTTATGATACAATTGCCTCTAAAAGAATGAGCAAAGACGAACAAAAAAATCTGAAATCAGAAACTTGGATCTGCTCTAATAAAAACATTAAACAATGACCTCCTCCACTGAGAAACCACATGAACTTTGGGAAAAAAGACTAGATTTTAAAATATTATATCATATTCCAAGTACCTATGATTTTATTCCTTAATAGTGTTGTAAGTCAGGCATGAAACAGGACAAATGACATTACCAGGAAAATACAACAGACCATTAAAAGGACAGTAATTCCACCTTGTAAAGGACATTTCAGCAGTCATGGGTACTGCTTGAACTCCAGCTGACTTTGCTGGAGGAGCTATTGTAAGCTTTTGTGTTTAGTGCTGTTTCTGTTACTAGAAGGAGATGGTAGTTGAAGCAACCCCAGTGCTTAGTGAGCCAGAAGAATGTTTTCTATTCCCTCATGCCCTATATTTTATGTATGATCTAATGAAGACTTTTTTGACTTGTTTGTGTCTTCCACCTTTAGCTTTATATGTGCATTTATGAATTACAGCTTCTGAAAGGATAGAATCATACTGCCATGCTATTGCCTTAACCCAGTTATTTTTGTTGATTATACTAATCTTTCCCAGTCCGGTTCTGTCTATATTTTTTTTTCTTGGCAGATTTAACTTGTTTGAAAACTTGCTAAAAATATATCTTAAAAACTAAGTGGTCTTCCTTTTACTTTCTTATTTGAAAGCAACTGGACTAATTGTATCTTGCATTGAAACGATCAATTTACAGATGAAATATCCCATAAATAGTCCTAGGGAGTATGTAAATGAAGAAACAGATGTAGATGAAAAGATATCCACAGTGTGGATATGATCATTTAAATTCTTCAAAACTGTTTGGTTTAATATTGTTCCTTCTAACTGCTGATAGTATACACTTTCATTGTATACTAGAGAATGAGATTTTGTTTTTGACAAATGGTTGTTGAATTTGATGTTGAATGTTTGTAGGAATATCTGCATATATGCAGAAAAAAATGTGCACAAACTATTGCACACATTAAAATTCTTATAGTATTCATTAGAATATTTGTTAGATAAACGTGAAGCAGGCATAGGCTATGATCTAGATGGTAGAGATCATACTGCAAATAATATGCAGACAAAGCAAAAAGTTTTGTTAACTTCTACTAATACTACTAATAACTCAATGGATTTGTATAGATAAATGTTTCACAAATGTTGGAGTGGGGATTTCACATTTATGAGAAAAAAAAAGAAATGCTGAATTCCGTAACTAATCATTCACAGTGCATGTTTTAGACCAACTTTTCTGTGGGAGTTGGTAGAAATCTGGGTCTTGAGAAACACATTCTGGTGAAATCATGACTTAGTTCAAGACTCAAAAAACTGTCATTAAATTCAGTGATGACAAATTTTATTTCAGATTTTTGGAACAAATGATAAAAGCTGTAAATTCCCCAGCTGATCAAGTTCCTTGTGAGAATTGGATCCTTTACCCAGTTGTTTTTATTGTTAATACTGATCTTTTCCCAAGATTAATTTCCTTTTGAGAGAATAAGGATCAGATCAACTTCTGTGTGAGAGAGGAAAAAGACAAAAAGTCCAGAAAACCTTTTGCTTAATTCTTATATTTAGTTAAGTATAAATATGGTAAATACAACAGTACTTCAGTATGGAGCAAAAATTTTGATCAAATCTGATCATAGGAGAAAATTGGGCAATATATATATATTTTGTTTTCAGTATATTAGCTGAGACAACAGAACGCAGTATCCACTGTAATGTTGACTTCTGCATTGTTCAAAGTCTTGCATGAAATTATTAACATATTTGTGAAGATGGCCCTATGCTTATAATAATGAGAGAATCTTTTAAATTAAAGTTTTACCTTATTTAATTGTGGTTGATATCAAAGCACCTACTCTGTGAGATACTTATTGCACTGAACCCTAGGATACCAAACACATAACTGCATTAGTAATTATCCAAAAAAAAAATATATATATATTTAGCCTAATGTGAATACCCAATTGCTAAATATATCAGTGAGCCAGAAAAGAAAAAGGAATGGGAAAGGAAATGGAAGAGATGATCAATTTCATGGGGATATGCTGCCCCCTGCCCCGACTCCTCCTCCCCCCCCCCCCCCCCCCCCCCCCCCCATGGAGCTTGTTAGCAAAGGTATCTTACCTTATGTTACAGTTTTCTCTAGTTCAATGAAAAGCAGAGCAAGGACATGATATCTTCTTACTTAAACTAGCAAGAATTCCTCAAGAGACAGTCATGGCTATCGCACTGTAGATCTGATCTCAGCTAGACAAATGGCTTAGAAATCAGCCTCTTACTCCCATAACTCTCTCCCCTGATCCAGTCTTTCTGGAATTAAGTTTATAGGCATATTAGAAAAAAATAAAATAAATCAGAGCTGATTATTTAGTGGTATAATTGCTGTAATATAAAGGAGAGTATGTCAGCTCTTTTATTTCCCTTAATGACTCACTGAAACACAATTTTAATGGCAAATATGCCAGAAGCAATCTGTCCTTTTTATAAAACTGGAATTGCGTCCTCCTAATGTAGAGTTTCAGTCCATTTGAAGCAACTCTCAGACCTTTTCTGAAAGGATTCCCTCTTTGAATTCACAGCCTTTTTTAGAGATGGACTGGTTGTTATACAGCTGGCACCTTTATTGCACAGTCCCATTTTAGTAATCTATAATAGCCATCTGTGCACTCTCAAAATTCTACCAGATAAAAACAAAAACAAGCATTTCTACAGACCAAAGGTGTATACTGTTTTGAGGTGGACCAGGTATAAGGATTTAATGGGAACATAAAATTACACTATTAGGAGAGTACTGGCTTTAGAGATGCTGCTTCCATGTACTAAAAGAAAGATGCAGATGTGCACGATAACCATATAAAATATTTTTCAACTGATCTAATTTTATTATGAATATGTTGTCAACCACAATTGCAAATTATTACCCTACAGTTTTCTAGGCATCTTTAAAAAAAGATTTTTAAATTTCATGTAGACTAAAACTCAGACAATTCAATAGGATGGTTAATTGTGCCTTCAAGTAAATGTTGTTTTTAGAAGAAAAAGGAAAGTTCAATTCTCTGTATCTTTTATAAAGTTGTTTCTAAATGGGCAGCATGACATATAATTGATACGTATTTGCCCCAAACAATTTAGTTGCCTTTCATTTAGGTGTAAAGGATCAGAAAACAATTGAACTAGACAGCACTTGTTATGTTGGACTTTTTTTTTTTCTTTTAAGCATCACTCAATACAATTAATTTCACTTCCCCCCCCCTTTTTTTTCCTTTTTAATCATGTTTTCACCATCCTGTCAAACTTTGTATATTTTGCCCATAGATGAAGTTTGCAGCTGTATGCACATCAAATTCTGTATTTAGTTTGCTGAGACATGCTGTTAAAATGGTATAAAACATAGAAATGCTGTCTACCTGCCATGAACTAAAGATTTAGGATAGAGGATTGTGGTGTGTTATTGGTAGTGATTTTCTTTCAGATACTGAAAGACAGTGGGATTTCCAATGCAGATTTAACTTAAGTAATTACTGAACCCCAGTTTTACCTAAATTCTGAGTTTATCTTGAGATCGAAATGAGTTTTGTTGCTCAGATAATGGGTATATCTAAACATACATTCCCACTGAAAGTAGGCAAAGCCATTAAAATGGCTTTTAGAACATTTTTCTGGTTGGAACATTGTCACTGGTTGATGATAACAAGCTTTGTGCCACCAGCTTCCCTCAGGGCAAGACAATGAAAGAAAGGGTGAATTATCCTTGCCCCTTTTGGTGTGTTTCCTAATTCTCTCAGCACAGGGTCTCACAGCACTATAGCAAATTTCTGCAGGGTGAGAAAAGGATAATGGGAAATATAAAGTGTCTGATTTTTTTCTACTCTAATTCATAAAGGAAGAAGATTTTTTTTCCCTCCTGATATAATAGATGTGCTAGTTATCTGCTGATTCTTCTGGTTTGCACTGGTTCTTCTTGTCTGCATCTTCAGTACACCAGACCTTGAAGAGCCCTCTGTAAATTTGAGGCAAAATAAATAAATCAGTTTAATTATGTTTGGATGGTGGCTTAATTTTAAGTATCGGTGGAATTCCAGGAATGTAGTAGTTTGGAAAGTAACAGATGATGGCTATATCTGGATGAAGTTTGGTGAATACTTTTTGCTAAACTTGACATGGTATTTTTTCTTTTCACTTTTTAAGTACCTAAAATTTTCTTTTCACATAAAGGTGACCTCATCTTTGTTGATGTTGCTTGTTGTACATCATATTGTCCAGGCAGATGACATTGGTCAGTCTTCCCTTGTTCACTGATGCAGTTACTCCAGCACTGAAGGCCACCAGATGGGTCGCACACAGCTTAATATACATCTCTACTTCTGTTTTGAGAAGAGGAAAAAAAAAAAAAAATCAACTCTTAGAATTCTCTTATTTTGTAGCTTGACTATAAAAACGAAGAAAATACTACCAGCTAAAGATATTATCACAAGCAGAAACTATTGAGTCTGCTATCTGAGTGTAATGGATATAATTTTTAGGAGACTGTTTAAGATTACCTTTTTGTTTAGTTAGCAAATGTATGAGAATGTATGGGTTCCCCAGTACAAGAGGGACATAGAACTACTGGAGCGAGTTCAGAGGAGGGCTACTAAGATGATTAGAGGACTGGAGTACCTACCGTTTGAGGACAGGCTGAAAGAACTGGGCCTGTTTAGCCTGGAAAAGAGAAGACTGAGGGGAGACCTCATTAATGTATATAAATATTCGAGGGGAGGGTGTTGAGAGGATGGAGCCAGTCTCTTTTCAGTTGTGCCCAGCGACAGGATGAGAGGCAACGGGCACAAATTGAAGCACAGGAGGTTCCGCCTGAATATGAGAGGGCACTTCTTTACTGTGAGGGTGACAGAGCACTGGGACAGGTTGTCCAGAGAAGTTGTGGAGTCTCCTCCTCTGTAGATATTCAAAACCTGCCTGGATGCCATCCTGTGCAACATGCTGTAGGTGATCCTGCTCAGGATGGGGGTTGGACTAGATGATATTCAGAGGTCCCTTCCCACCTTGGCCATTCTGTAAGAATGAGCCATGGATTAATGCTCACAGAAATGCGTTTGTATACACTATGCCACAGTAGAAGGATAAAGGAAGTTTTCTCTCATCAATGCTTAATTTCAGGCAATTCCAAAATATTGGAAGTCAGGCAGGCGGGGCAGAAGGCCGGCCTGGCTGACCAGGGATCTTCTACTGGAGCTTAGGTGAAAAAAGAAAGTGTACGGCTGCTGGAAGGAGGGTCAGGCGATGAGGAAGGAATACAGGGATGCTGTTCATGTTTGTAGGGAGAAAATTCGTGTGGCCAAAGCCCAACTAGAGTTGAAGCTGGCCATGTCTGTGGGAAACAATAAGAAAGGTTTTTATAGATATGTGAACAGAAAAAGGAGAACCAAAGAAAACACAGGTCCGCTACTTGATGGGGAAGGTCTCCTCACAGACAATGACATAGGCAAAGCAGAGACGTTTAATGCCTTCTTCGCCTCTGTCTTCAACACTGATGATGGGCTTCGGGACCCAGGGTGCCCTGAGCTGGAGGACCATGATGGTGGGAATGACAGACTCCCAACCGACCCTGAACGTGTGCGGTATTTGCTGCTCCACCTGGATCCATACAAGTCCATGGGTTCAGACGGGATTCATCCCAAGGTGCTTAAAGAGCTGGCTGACGTCATTGCGGGACCTCTCTCAATTATTTTTCAACAATCTTGGGAATCTGGAGAAGTCCCAGTAGATTGGAAGCTGGCAAATGTGCCAATTTTCAAGAAGGGTGAGAAAGAAGACCCTAGCAATTACAGGCCCGTCAGTCTCACATCAGTGCCTGGTAAAATTATGGAGAGGATGATCCTTGAAATTATTGAAGTGCATCTGGGGGACAATGCAGTCATTGGTCCCAGCCAACATGGGTTCATGAGGGGTAGGTCCTGCCTAACAAATTTGATTTCCTTTTATGATAAGATCACCCATCTAGTTGATCAAGGGAAACCAGCTGATGCGATCTTTTTGGACTTCAGCAAAGCTTTTGACATGGTTTCCCATAGGATCCTACTGGACAAAATGTCCAGCATACAACTTAACAAAAACCTCATACGATGGGTGAGCAATTGACTGAAGGGCAAGGCTCAAAGGGTTGTGGTAAATGGGGCCACATCTGGCTGGTGGATGGTCACTAGTGGGGTCCCTCAAGGCTCCATTTTAGGGCCAGTCCTCTTCAATGTTTTTATAAATGATTTGGATGTAGGACTAGAAGGTGTTCTGAGCAAATTTGCCGACGACACCAAACTTGGAGGAGTTGTGGACTCGGATGAGGGTGGAAAGGCCTTGCAGAGAGATCTGGACAGATGGGAGAGCTGGGCGATCACCAACCACATGAAGTTTAACAAAAGCAAGTGCCAGGTCCTACACCTGGGACGGGGCAACCCTGGCTAATACGTACAGATTGGGCAACGAGACACTGGAGAGCAGCCCTACAGAGAGGGATCTGGGGGTTGTGGTTGACAGCAAGTTGAATATGAGCCAGCAGTGTGCCCCGGCAGCCAGGAGGGCCAACCGTATCCTGGGGTGCATCAAGCACGGCATTGCTAGTCGGTCGAGGGAAGGGATTGTCCTCCTCTACTCTGCGCTGGTGTGGCCTCACCTCGAGTACTGTATGCAGTTCTGGGCACCACAGTACAAAAAGGATGTAAAACTGTTGGAGAGTGTCCAGAGGAGGGCAATGAAGATGGTGAAGGGCCTAGAGGGGAAGACATATGAGGAGCGGCTGAGGTCACTGGGCCTGTTCAGCCTGGAGAAGAGGAGGCTGAGGGGAGACCTCATCGCAGTCTACAACTTTGTCGCGAGGGGGAGTGGAGAGGCAGGGGACCTATTCTCTGTAATCACCAGTGATAGGACCCATGGGAACAGTGTTAAGCTGAGGCAGGGGAAATTTAGGCTGGACATCAGGAAGAGGTTCTTCACTGAGAGGGTGGTCGCACACTGGAACAGGCTCCCCAGAGAAGTAATCACTGCACCAAGCCTGTCTGAATTTAAGAAGAGATTGGACTGTGCACTTAGTCACATGGTCTAAACTTTTGGGCAGACCTGTGTGGTGCCACGAGTTGGCCTTGATGATCCTTATGGGTCCCTTCCAACTCGAGATATTCTATGATTCTAACTTCATGTAACTTGCCAATTTACATTAGAAAATAGATGTTGCTTTAATAACAGATTAAAAATCCCATACAGCTATAAACTGTATTGGAAGGTCAGATTGGGGAAATCTTCAAAGGTATCTGACAAGTCTGATTGCTTATTGAAACTCTGAACCTCTAGAGATATGTCATTAATCCTGTCATGATCTCAAATACTGTGCAGTTGTAAAAGCTTTTTTTTTTTTCCCCTGATCATAGTGCCTCTGATAGAGAGATATTAACTTTCTATGCAATTATATGAAGTATTATGTTGTTTAATCTTTATGAAATGTCATTTATTTTTAATTCCTATAAAATGTCATCAAGTTTGAGAATTACAACAGGGCTTGAATAATATTTAGAGACAAAATTGAATTTTCTATTTCACCATAAAATATTTGTTGTAACTGCTATTATACTATCTCAGTATCAAAGATGAAAAACTACCTTGTCTTTATTGCTATGCTTGATTACAATTCTGTATGAATTTGCAAAGTTTGTTTCTAGTGGTCAGTTGTCAGCAGAAGAATATAAAACAGAAATATAATATACAAGAAACTTTTCAGAGAATTCTGTTTAAAAGGTCGACTGTTAAAAAGTGAAATCTAACTAGATGAAAATTCATTGACCATTTATTAGAGATACATATCTTCATTTGGATTTCTGTGTTGGAATATTTGTCTTACCTTCACTAGGAAGATAGAAAAATAAATCATGCTAATTTCAGAACATTTTTGTTTTATTGGTCTGAGATTTATCAGCATTATTTGTAGGATATATTTCCATTGATCTATTAAGTTATTCTACACATAATGTTTTACAGAGCAATAAAATCACACAATTTAGCAATAAGGTGACCTTCATCTGAAATGTGTGTATGAAAATATGCATTATAACCATTGCTGTTTAGCTGCATGAAATAATCATTTCAATTTATCCAACAAATATTTCTGGTCTGCTCAAGTAATTTGCTCAATAATGTTTCATCCAGCTTTAATTGGTAGCAAAAACAAAAATCTAAACCATTCAAACATAGTCTTATATCTTTAATGATCTGATGATAAAATATTGAAACAGCTGAAAGAAAATTTATTCTAACTGACATTATCTTTCTGAAGCTTCCTTCTAATAGAGTTCTTTTTTTTTTTTCCAGCATTTTCTTCTAATTTTTTTGCTGGTCATTTTCTGACTTGATGACATTTATGTGAGTTTTTACATCACTGCAGTACAACAAAATTTACAATCATCATTAACATTGTGAATTCCACTGTAATCCACTCCTCTTTTCATAATTCACTGCTTAGATTACTATTTTGTGAGGGAGAATAAAATACTAAGTTATAAAAAAGAATTATGTTGTGGGTCTAGAAAATGTAAATCATTAAGCCTGGCGTTGTAGAGATTAGAAATGGAGATGTGATTAGAGTTTGAATGTTGTTATGCAAAAAAGGTGAGAAAAAGCAAGAAACATGTAGAGTAAGATAGAGTAAGACACATCCTCAAGTGATTCTTCTTGAGCAGTACTGCTCTAAGTGTCCAATATCAAAAAACACTGCAACTTTACATTTCCTGAGGTGAATTACATAGGTTGGTAAAGTTGTATATTGTGTGTTTTATGCTTTGTTATTTGGAAATGCAAAGATCAGAGTTGCTACTATCAGTTACATGGGCATTAAGTACAAATTACTTCATTGGCTTTGTAGAAATTCTAATAGGGATTACTTTGAAGCCTTTGTTTTCACCCTTTAGAAAATGCTGATTGATTGAGGCTACATATGGTAACTAGTAATTTATTTTTTACAGTGCTTGTTATTTCAAAGATCTTTACAAACAAGCCTTGCAGTGCAGGGAAATGCTAACCATTTTTTGAAGAGCATTACTTTCTTTTTTTTTTTTTCCTTCTTGATGGAGGCAGTGAAGACTCTGAATATGTTTACAGACTTGCTATTTATCAGGACTAAAATCTGAAATAATATGTTGTACAGAATGAAACTTCCTCAAATGTTAGAAAGGAGATTGTTAGAAATATCAAATACTAGAAAAATAATTTTTAGAGTTTAGAAAAAGATTTTTTTTTTCCATTTTATTGAATGAATGAAAACAGCTTGTCTTGAATTAAGTTTAATTTTAAAATCTCTATGATTTTAGTAATGTATTTTCTCCTGGGAGTAGGTATTAATATTCATGTACCTCTGACCCTCATATTTTTCAGATTGCATACAATTTTGGTGTTTGGGCTTGTTTTCTAACAACATGGTAGAAGTTTTCTAGCTACTTTAGATTGTTTAAGAGAAGATGTATTCAATTCTTACAAAAAATTTCTATGATTTATGCTGTATGAAGATGCAATTAAGTATTGGATTAACTTGAATTTCCAGTGCAAAGAATCTTAGGATTTAAGGTGAAGATGTTAGCAACATTGGCAAAAAATACAAGAAATAATACCAAATGTCCCAAAACAATGGGAAAGTTAAATTCTGAAGAAACTGAAATCTCTTTCCATTCATTCTGAGAGCAAGTTGTCAAGGAGCTTCTAGCCAGAATATGGAATAACTTCAGTTAAGATCATACAGAAACTTGCCAACTAATTGTACTGTAAACATCTTCAGTGAAGTGAAAACTCAAGAAGTGAAACTCAGAAGTGAAACTCAAGTCCTGATGTTCTTCTTCTGGGGAAGAGTCTGATTCTGCAATGACTGAAAAACTGTGCTGCAGAAGCAGACAGTTAGCCTTGTTCCCATTTTTCAGTTTTCCTCTGTACTCATTTATCTTTCTCCCTTTGAAAGTAGAGATGAATTTGGAATACAGTCCACAGATGGCTTTCTAATAAAACCCACCTTTGAATAAGACAAAAAGAGTTGGCTTGTGCAGGCTACAAGGTATGACAGTAAGAAGCTGTTTGAGCAGTGCAGGCTACAAGGTATGACAGTAAGAAGCTGTTTGAGCAGTGCAGGCTAGAGATCTTTATCAAATTTAATATGAATATAGATCAATTTACAAATGCAGTAAGAACCTGCCAGTACTTGTACTTAAACTGAGGTGCAAATTATATCACTATCAATTCATTTTATACAGAAATGAGGTATATTTAATAGTGCATTGAAGTGCAGTGAGATTTAGTAGAAAATAAAGAATCATACTGCATTCAATACAGTACATAAGTGAGTGGCCCAGCCAATGGGACACAGGAAAAAGTTGAGCACCAACTAATAAAAATAGTTAATAAACTATAAAATGGAAAAAGAAGGAAAAAAATTACAAAATACTTGTGTACTAGCATCATTTTCTCTGTGGACCCAGACACTGAAGTAATTACAGAGAGAGAAAATTCTATTAAGCAAAGAATTGTCTTGTGCACTCTGATATTGCAGAAACCTGCATATTTTATAGTTTTGGCATGCCCATAATTTAATGCTTGTTAAGCCCTATGTGCTCATCTTCCACTTTTAATTCATTCCATTTGGGTTATTGCATAATGGCAACAAATAGATAACAAATAATGTGGAATTGCGCCCATTATGTTTTGTTCCCATTTTACATATTTAGGGCCTTCTAGTGTCTGACTCCTTGCCAGG
Organism: Anser cygnoides; assembly: GCF_040182565.1. Lineage (NCBI taxonomy): Eukaryota > Metazoa > Chordata > Aves > Anseriformes > Anatidae > Anser > Anser cygnoides. The sequence goes on from NC_089876.1 coordinate 50,404,916, forward strand.
AGTAAATTCAATGCTCTAGTTTTAATTAATTATTTTTTTTCCTGCTTTTTTTTTTTTTTGAAAGTAATTAAACAAGGATTATGCACATTCACTATAGGACTTACTCTACCTTTCAGAACTTCTGTTTTCATTTAGAGCTGACATATCTCACCACTTATAAGTAATTACAATCTGTAGTGGGTTGTTTAGGCTTTGATTCAACATGCTTCATCTTAGTTTTCTTGCTGTTCTGAAACAAATTTGAGGATGAAGTACTATTAATAACTTCTTTTATTGTTATCCATTCTACTTGTAGGTGACCTTTACTAACTCAAATATAAGTCTACCTGTAACAAACAAGATTTTAAAATTAGTATGAGTAAGGATAGCTGATATGCGTTTTCTGCTTGCAGCACCTATGTTATTGTATCCTAATTATACTTCTTCACAGACAGCCTGAATGTTTCATAACTGATCTGAGTCAACAGTGCTGACATAATCTTAGCTGTCCCAGAAGTAAACTATATTCTCACAGAATGGAAAATGTTGTATGAAGAGGTATGTCTTAAATCCAGCTCTTTTTTTTGGAGATTTGGCAGCTACCAAAAGGCCGTAGAAAGCAGTGACTCATGTCTATATTTTGGTTCATGAACCTGTTTAAAATGTAGATGACCATTTACTTTCCTTCAGAAACTGGGAGTGAAGCAGGGGTAGATGGGAGAAAGAAGCTGAAGGGGGTGATCATGGCTTTCTTCTAAAAACGATGGATTATTAGCCAAATTTTCTTTTATTTTGAAGACTAGAATTTAGAATGCAAATTGAAATAGTGAGAGACAGTGGATCAGTTCTATATCTTGAGTGAATCAATTCAAACTCAGGTTTCTAAGACCAGAGCAGAAAGAATGCTAAGTTCATTGGGGCTGAAAGAGAAAGAGCACAATTGCGAACATTGCCAATGATACTGGTAGTTAGACAGAGGGAGATCAGATAAATGCACATTGCAGCTGCATTAATTTAAAGGAATGAGAAATATGGGGAATGTGAACTTGGAAAACTGTGTACTTATAAATTGATTGGAAGAAGGCTATGAAGGTTAAGGGATTAGTGGAGTTAGCTTAAAACAAAAAGGGTTGACAGATACATTGTTGTTTAAGTGAACTAACAATACATTATTTTCATAGTATTTTGGCCCATGAAATCTAAGAACCATAGGAAAGTTGTCAAAGTTGTAACTGCAATTCCCACGTAGCTGTAAAGAAGTTGAAAATGAGAATTTGGACAATGCAGCTCAGGTACAGTGCCAAAGTCTTTTGAGAACTTTTATACCTTGGTCAAGATTAAGAAAAGGTGGTAACTTGGGAAATGATCAGAAATTTAAATACTTATAATCTCAAATACAAGTAGAACAAATCTGGTTTAGTCAGTGTATGACTCTGATACATCTTGTCCTGCTCTTTCTCTGTCAGCTGTATTGTAAGCCTGAACAGAAGATTTCATAACTGTTTTAAAAACCAAGCACAGATTTTCTTCCTTTGGAAACCAAGGTGAAAAAGGACACATTCAGTTTTGATGTGTATTGGGTCTCTCATCCAACTTTGTTGGGCTGTGTTTCTAAATATTTTAGTTTAGACAATGCAAAGTGATCTAGAGGGAAGTCAATATTTTCCTGAGACTTTGGCAGATAACCATTACTTAGCTTTAAGGATGGCCCGAATTTAATTTCAGCAAAGTTGTTAACAATCACAGGAATCATTTACTCTAAAATTCAAATCCGTGAAAATAGATATGTGTTTACATTATAGCACACATTTAAGAACTTGAGGGAAACAGTCCCTAAATTTTGGAAGGCTATCGTGTATCTTCAATTTGACATTAAAATATATATGTAAAAATGCAAGGAGTCCAGCAGGCTGCATCAGATTAAAAACACACTACTTTCAGAGAAAGTATTTTGACAATGTTGGGATTTCAGTGTGTTATATTTTTGCAAAGTTTCAGAACTCTACAAAAAAAAATCTGGTAGAATATTAGGAATATGAAGCAGCCAGGCTTGAGATTTTAAACTGACAACCAGAAGAGTTTGGAACAAAAGCGCTCTGTTCTCAAGAGCAATAGCACTTAATAGAGAACCCTTATTTGCTGTCAGCATTACACTAAAATACTTCCAAGGTGACTGTGATCCATGGAGGCAATGAATGAGCTTTAGGTTTTTGTAGTTAATCCTCCTGTGAGGATAACTTGATATCCTGCAAATCAGTGGAGATTTGCATAGATTCACAGACTAATAAGTACCCTAGGCTTTCAAAATAAAATACATTAAAAAATAGAACTCATAGAGATCCCTATTTCTCTTTACATATGCTTATATTTCTAATGATATTTTACTTCTTTCAGAAGTATCAAATTATTGATTTTTTTTTCTAAATCAAATAACTTCTTTCAGTCAGAGAAATCAACTTTGACAAGATATATATGCATAAGATATCTTGAAACATCCATCTTTTAAGGACGTATTTTGGTAAAATGATAGCAAACTTTTGTAATTCTGCTAGTAGAAGTCATAAAGGGAGAACAAATGAGATGCAATGTTTTTCATCTTTATTCTGATGCAATGTTATTTTCATAGTGATCTCCTAGTCATGTTTCTACCATAGTTTTATTTGACATGCTATTTCTGGATTTATTAATTTTCAGATTCTAGCTCTACTGTGTTGCTACATTATTGTAAAACACCTGCAAAGACTTGCAGTTATGAAGCAGTATTTATTGTTTTCTGGGGCAAATGGGGAACAAGTAGGACCAGAGGTCACCATAATCCTTTCAGGTCAAGTGTTCAGCTTTTACAGTCCTTCAGCACTATCATCCTTCCTGCATTCTCTACAACTAACAACATCTCATAAAATGGCAGTGTTTTCGGTGTCAAGAAATGAGTAGAAACAAATCCAGAAGATAAAATTCTTTCCTGTTTAATCTGAACAGATGTTTTAAATATTGTTCAATTTATCCAGGAGTTACATTAGTTTATTTTCCAGTTGACCTTTACAACAGTCCCTTAGGATGTGTGGGCAGATCCTTGCTGACTAGAATCAAATACTATCAGTGTTCAACAAGAACCTGATGCGCAGAAGCTGTATTTTGCCATTCCTTTTTATTACAAGTCTGTTTGTGAGTGGCAGCATCCTGTTCCACATATAGTAACTGTTCTTAAACCTCACAATTGCCTAAGAAGCAACAAGAAAAAAGCCAGCTGCAATAATTCTTGAAAGATCAAACAGATAGAAATTTCAGGGAGGAATAAAGGGAAAAGACAATTGCCTTCCTGAACCTGTTCACCATTTTTTTCTTATTGGTGTATTTATTATTATTGTTATTATCATTGTTAAAGACAGAGAGATTCAACATAGAAAATAGAATTTCATTGTGGGACTCTAAAAGTGTTAATATGTGAGAGGTTTGCAAGTATGTCAGTCTTCAGCAATGTGCGTTTTTTACTGTATGCCTATCTTAGGCCTATACTGTGTTACCCATGTTAAAACAGAAAAGTATTGTGTCTAAAACACCAGCTGTTGATATTTGGTAGCTGCAAGGGAAAATTTGAATGATTTGTAAAATCTCTCTAGTAAGATAAAGTAACAGTTAAGAAAGAAAGGGCAATTCTGAACAAAAATGCAAATGTCTTATTATTTTTAATGGCAACTAACAGAGCTCTAGTTTCTCTTACCTCCAACAGTAAATGCAACTTTAATTAAACAGTGCATAAATTAGCTTCTGACATTTTGCATCCTATACAGTTGTAATGCTCAGAGCCACAGCAATGAGAGTTGAGGAAGAAAATATTCAAGTAATGTGGTAAACTGAAAGGGGCAGTTCTCTTTGTCCAAACAATTTATGCAAAACAAAAACAATAACAACAAAAAAATCACCAAGCTAATGTCAAACAAAGTTCAGAGGAAATGTATTTTCTTCTTCCCTGAAAAAGACCACCACATTGTCTGGATTTTTTTTTTTTTCTGTTTCTAGTCAGTGTTTGCTGTATTTGCTACATACTCCATCATATCCAATGTATGTTTGTTTTCTCCATTTATAGAATAAATAAGAAAAGTGGTTTCTCCTATAATAAAGACCATAAAATATTGTACATTCTTGAAGAGAATTAATTAAAAAGTAGCTAAAACATACATGTTATTAAATTATTTAAAAATACCTTTACAGAAAAACAAACAAACAAACAAAAAACCACCAAAAAGCACCAAACTAACCATGAACCACTAAATACGCCAAGTTTGTTCATACTCTTTTAGAGAGAAATTTTTGCTTGGAATTGATAGGAGTATATTACATAAATAGTGGTTTTGCAATACCATTTTTTTCTCAAGATTTTCAAATGTTAATCTGTAATATTACTAGTAAAACAGTGCAATGATTTCAAAACTGTGACTTTAGTTTCTGATTGGTAGTGAATATGACAAAAAGTGGTATGATTACATTAATATTTTTGAAAAATGCCGTATTGAAGAAGGCATTTGTTGGTCCAGATTAAAAAAAAAAAAAAAAGTTTGTATTCTGGTTCAGAGAAATTGTGCACTGTGGCTTGTCTGTGGTTTATGTCTGTGTTTTCATAAATTAATTTGTGCAATCAGTCCCTCTGACCTCAGGAGCAATTCTCTTGTTTTTGTGAGGCATCTGAGCACTGATGCTGGGACTGAAAAACTTACTACAGCTGATAGTAGATAATTTGCCCTCTAAGTAAACATAAACTGTGGATAACATCGAGTTATTGAGTTGAATGGGTAATTTCTTTTGTATGAGAGCCACATACACACCACTACACAGTAGAAGGAGATGGAAACTTGGAAACTTTTTTTTTTACTTTTTTTTTTACTTTTTTTTTTTACTTTTTTTCTGCTTGTAAGACGCAAATTGTTAAGGATTTCTAGCACCAAGTGTGAGAAGGAGACTGTAATGTTAGTTCCTCCTGTAATTCTGATCTGTTAACATCAAAACAAATAAACAAATTTAGAACACTTATGTATAGGTGGAAGGAAGGGATGACATATTAAGATTATAAATTGTTTATGTAGATATAGAAAAGGAGAAGAAAAGATTTACAAGACAAAGATGGAAAGGACCACTTGAGAAACTTAGCTCTGCCCCCTTCCCCATCCTCAGGTTAACCCATAATACATTTTTGTTTCTAACCATTTACTTCCCCCACATTACATATGTTTTTCAAATGCACTATGACAAACTTGACTGTAATTTTGGCAACAATACCGAAGCAGGACAGATCCCACATTCAAACAGCTGTTGACACAATTCAGTGTCCTGCAAGCATTACCTTTGAGGTAAAAGAGATGGATGGGTAAGGTTTTTAAACTAAAACCCTCCTTTTTACTCCAGGATCACTTATATTCTGCTGTTTTCTCTTAATTGTAAAGAGTGGAAGTGCTTCCAACCCATTTTAAATTGCATTTTGAAATTTTTCTCTGTGGAGGCCTGGAGAGCATCCTTGGTTTCTACTTTGTTATTGCAAGAAACATTTATACCAGCGCAACCATAGACCATTACTTGTCATAAGAGAAATAATTCTTCTCTCATCTTAATATTTACTCCTTCCAGACAGTATTTGCAGACTTTGTCAGCTTTCCTTTCAAGTTTCATTTCTGTAGACTAAACAATTCAAGTTCTTTTAATGTATTTTTCAATAAAAGAATAAGTTCTCCAGGCATCTAATCATTGCATTTGTCCCATTCCAATTTAAATTCACATTTCTTAAATAAAAGGGTACCAGAAATATATGTGATATTTTGAGTATTTTTACAGTTTGGAAACTGATTCTGAGCTGATCAGCTTTAGTTCAATCAGGGTCTCTGTCCTTGTATTTGTTAAATTAAATTATTACCTCTAATTCTTTTCCTGGCATTTTTTGTCATAAAAAAGGAATCACAAAAGCATTTGTTTCACTATCACCCTCTGGAGTTTTGTTTGTTTTGTTTTTGTTTATTATTACTATTATTTTTTTACTTCCCATAATTCTATTAATTCCAAAAAAAAAAAAAGGCCAAAAATCAAAAAACATAATTTGTTCTTGACTTTGATAAAGATATTATCCTGATGCCATGGATGCCAGTGTAATACAGAGATAAAGATAAATGTACTAAGAGCACAAATGTGTTATTTATCTTGCCTAATATTAAATATTACAGGTAACTTTGGAAATTAAAAGCAAGAATTCATGTAACTATAAAATGTCATAAATATTGCATATAAACATAGCTGAGAATAATGTAATAAACTATATCTATTAATTAAATGATGTCCATATAATTAAATATGATATTAGTAAAACACGTAAAAAATCTGTAAAGCTGCTATGTCAACTGTTTTCTAGTGATCTGTTCCTTGTGGATTTAAGTATGTTGCCTGTGGCCATCCTGCATCATTAGAGGAATATACCCAGGGATTAGGAGAATGACTGTAAAATGTGCCTTGATTGAGCGAGACTGAACAATCAAGAATGGGACATGAAAAGGCAGGAATTTTACGACAGTAAGTTGAGTTTCTGTTATACTTATCATTTGTCTTGCCAATTTAACAGGCAATGGGAAAAGAAAAGTCAGTCCTCAAGGCAATATAATAGAAGCATAAGACAACCATCTATTCATACTCATTTCTGAAAGGACAAGCAAAACAAAACACAATGCAGTTACAACAACTGTTAGAGCAAATGACATAGTATACGTGGAAAATAAGATGCCAATTTCTGGCTTAGGCTTTGACCGTGTTTCCTTTGGGATCAACAGTTTGACGATACAGAGACAAGTGGAAATGGGAGGGATATCTAAAATATGTTCAGCTATGAAGTATTTGCTAGTCATGACTGCAGATTTCTTATTGCTACTGACAGGAATGCTATTAAATATATTGGTAACACTTTCTCTTTATTCCCTTGTCAAATACTGAACTTGGCTGTTTGAGCATTTCGTTTGATCATTGTTGTTTGATTCCCTTGGCCCGGAGATTATCCGGTTATAGAAACTAATATGAAAAAATCCAATCTTTATTTTTCAGAAAAGTACACCTCTGAATAGGCAAAGAAAGAGAAATTTTCTGTAGAGGGTGACTAGAAGACTGTTTAGGTCATAGTTCTATTTTGAGTAACATAAGTAGGATTCAACCAATTCACAGGCTTTGTGCTGACCTTCTGTGCTGAGCTGAATTTTACCCAGGCAGTGGATTTCTTCTGTAGAAAGAATCAAGAGCAACAGCATAGTTTAATATTAAAAAACAAATTCAGATGCGATACAAGCAGTGGAACTTCCCCACTAAAATTCCAGTGGCTGAAATATCAAAGTTTGAATTTAGTCTAAAGCATTTGAACTGCAGTCTTTCTAGTGTCGCATGCTTCATGAAATTTTATGGTGTGGTGTGTTTCATATTCAGTCAGTGGTATAAAAAAATCCAGGAGTGCTAATTAGCTGAAGGTAATGGCAACAGAAAGTGTCACTAACAGCTAAAATATAGTCTGAAAATTTCAAAAAATATTGAATAAATCACCGTACATAGTCAAATCAAGTCAGTCACTATAATAAACCAATGACAGTGCAGTGCACTGATATATAGAAAATACCAAGCACAAAATATCACCAGTGATTAACTACCTATCATTGTACTACAGACCGTAATTCACCTTCCTGAGAAAGCAGTTATGACAGGACATAGTGTAATAAAGTCATTCAGCAGGTACCATTATAATGAGGAAAACTGACTCAAGTCTATGCAGCCAGTGCATCTTCTATCCCTTTTTTAGAAGCAACTGTTTCTTATTCTGACTGCGGCCCTTTAAATGAAGTTTCCCTTCATTTCTGGAGACTATGCCTGTTGAAACCCAAATTATGCACAAAGCTTGTAACAGCAGTAGAATTTGTTCCCTGCTTCTCTTGCAAATTTCAAGATAGTTTCGCTTCTGACATTGTACTTTTTTCTAGTTTGATAAATAACTCATCTTCAGCATTAATTATCAGAATCAAATGCTAACCACGCTCCATTCACCATTTGTTTCACCTATTTGTTATGTTATTTGCTTTTTTTGTGTACATCATAAGGAAGTAATTTTGGGAAATGGATTCGTTAATATTTGTAATCGTAATGCTGTAACTTTAATTTCTCCAGAAGGGAATGAATAACTGCTATATTACTTTTTAATTTACAAGCTGAAAATCTAGGGAGCACAATGAGGTAAAATGTTTTTTATCATTCAAAAATGAATGTATATGGATACAATAGTAATGATAAGGAAAAGATTAATCAATCAGGTGACACAAAATTAACTTTAAATTTAATCTGAGGATAGTAAAGTATATGCGACATCTAAAGATGCAGTCTTGCAACCTGTTACTACTGGGGCTGCATCAATTGTCTCAATAGCACAGCAAAACCAGGTGTCTTACACCTTCATTAATAGCAAGACAGAACAAAAGTGACTATCATGCAGTGATTTTTTTTTGTCTTTTTTTTTTTTTTTTGTGCTGTCTGCAACACCTAGCACTTCCACTCATATACAACAGGGAGGTACACAGAAAGTCACATTCTCAGTAGGAGACCAAAAGGACTACATGAGATTCACCTCTCCGGTGCAGGAAGCTTCAGACCAAAAAGGGATGTCCGTGGTTTGGTTGGTCCTTTTCATGTTACCCTTACTTCACGTCTGGAGATTTACTATTACAAAAAATAGTCTGACAATGTTAAAGTTTGGAGCATTTGTATCAGCTCTGAACAACTTGAGTTGGCTGAACTCAGTGCACTGACTTATTTGAAAACTAAATGCAGATCAGACAGTACTCACCAGCTGTCTGTGGAAATATTTTCACATGGTCTAAATAAGATTTGTAGTATTTTTGAATCTCATACAGAGACAGCCAGTGGCATAGCTGTGAAGGGCAACTTCCAGCTGTGATGTTCCTTCTCACTGATCTGCTCAGCAGTTCCTGGAGGAATGAGGTGTAAACCAACAGTGCCGACATGCAGCTGGGCATCACCAGGCACAATGGGCAGTGCTCACGTTTTATGTGACTTCCAAACACTGTCACAGCTTGGGGGCACCCAGTATTCACTGTTTCACAAGCTAGCACTGAAAATGTTGGGATATAGTTAAAACAAATGTCTGGTTCATGAGAGCAATGGAAGAGGCATTGACCCTCCCTCTAAGAGAATAGTTGAGGTTGTGAGAATTAGCGTGGTGTGTCTTGGGTTATGTTAATGCATAAAGAATTGTGATGGCATTCTTCACTATGTGCTGGGCCTTGCTGAAATCAAAGCTTCTGACTCCTGACTGGATTTGTACTGGTTTATTTTTTGTTTGTTTGCTTGGACGTAGTAATTATCCTAAACAATGATTATTCTAAGTGGTTATTTTGGCAGCCTTGATTATGTGCCAGCTACTACAAAATTTCTGTGCAGTTTTGTGATTTGGTGTAGTGAGTGTCCCCACAGCCAATAATGACTTCTGCACTGAAATTAATTTGTTTTACTTTTGCAGGAATTACATTTCTTTAATTAATTCTAGAAATCTGCCTGTGATGGAATTTCTCTACGTAAGAGAAATGTTTCTTCTCACTTTAGTACACTCTTCCCATATTTTTCTCCCATTCAGACTTGTAAAATCATATGCTTTTGGTCCTGAAGTTCAATAGAAGAGAAGGTGTGGCCAGTGGGGGCTATTTTGCTCCCCTCAACAACTTAAAAATTGTCACTCTTCCATCTGGACAGTACTGATTTACTGATCAATGGGCCATTATCTTGCCTTTCTATAAAAAGCAATTGCTCTTGGCTCCTGCTGAATTACCAAAGGAGCTGTAAAACATACTGTTGCACAGAGTACAAAGTATCTATCACTAGAAACTCTGTGAGAGTTACTGAATTGTATTAGAGCAGCAGCTCTCAGCTCCTGATGAGTTCCTGAGGTAGATGACCTATTGCTCCAAACAAGGACAATTTGCTAGCTTGGGACTGTACAAATCAGTAGCCTCCACTGAACTGAACTGTGCTCCTCTGAAATAGCGTGTTCCTACTTTCAGTTTTTATTTCTGTTATGGGAGCACCACTACGCAGCCAGGTTAAAAGGATTCACACAAACCTTATGGCTTGTTTAGATTTCCACTGAAACTCAAAGTGGATCTTAAGTAGTGCATAGTTAATCAATTGACTTAAATCAACTGTCTGTATGTCTGGTGTTCGGGATGGAGCTATTGCAAGCATTCTAGAAACAGGAACGGAGAAATCCTATTCTATTTGCTGCTGAATGACTCCTTATAGCAGTGTGGAAATATGATGTTCTGGAGGTTTCATACCATTTCCAAGCCTTTCAATTAGACTTGTACTGTTCATATCACTTTGGCTCTTGAGTAGGTATTTATTCTATGTGCAAGTTTTTCATTCATCGTCTAAGTGTCCACAAAGTGCAGTTGTTCTATTTGCTAAACCCAAGAAATATTTGCAGGTATTTGAAAACATGATATTTATAATACAGTAAGAAACAATTTAAGGACAAAATTCAGCAGAATAATTTGTTCTTCTCTCCTTCCACTTTGTTATGCAGGCAGCTTCCAATTGTGCTCATGCACCCTGCTAGGCTATTCAAGTGCAAGCTGCCTTGGGTGTATATTCTTGCTCTGGTATTTTGCATTCCTAAATTCTAGAAAGCGTGGAGAATATAAAGTGTTGCCTTCTACTTCTGTTGCAGCACTGATTGCACCCAGCCCACCATTTTAATATATATATATATTTGTTTACGAAAGGTAATAGTATTCTATTTTATTATTCATCTTGACAAAGCAATGTAGTGCTCTTGGCACATACCCGAATCCATCTTTTTCTCAAGGTTGGAGTTAAAAATAATCATGTGTCTTGCTGCCTCCCCACCCCTAAAGATTGTATTTCACTCTTGGAAACTGTATGTTTCCTTACATGTGCTCATCTTATAATTTCACATATAGCCTGTAAGGTCTTCAAGATATTATATGTTGACAAATCAATTGAAGAGAAGTTTCATTAACTGAATAAGAACAGTGGTGTGCATAGGGTAAGTTATTCCTCATTATGGAAGGAAATGTATGATCTTTACAACACATAAGCTTCATACAGCAGATAGATAGATAGTGTGGAAGGTTATATTTCTATGAAGCTCATTTGAGCTGTTTGGAGTTAAGTTGTCATGCAAAACTTTATGTTAAGTATATCAATAAGCTAAAGCTCAGATCTTTGTTATACAAAACAATAAGTGATACATTCTAACAACTTTGTTGGTTTAAATAATAGATTTGTTATAAGGTATTCCATATTTAGCTTTTGAAATTGTTTTATATGGCTGAGTAGTGAAAATCTGTAGAACTCCACTGCTAGAACTATGCCTCAAATTACCTTATTCTCATAGTATTAAATAGAGACTCAGTTAAACAGAGGTTATCAGCAAGGCTGTTTTTCCTGAACTAGTCCTTGGTGACTATTTGAGTTGTGATTATTGACCAATAGTGAATCAAATACCTACAAATGACTCAGACACCCAGCAAAACTGTGGGAGAACAGTCTCATTCTCAGGGCATTTTCTCAATGTGTATATGTATTTGACATATCTGCCAGTATCATGTTTTGCATTAGCAATAACAAAAGGCACTGGGCACTGATGCTTTAAAAGATCTGCCCTTCTCAACAGCTCTATTCTTCTATTTTCCTATGTTTTCTTTTACAATAGTCAGTATAAACCCTGAAGACTCCCTACAAATATAATAAATGTGGACTATTTACATAGGAATTAGGCTGTTTAATTTTTCCTTTCTCCATCTGTACCCTTTGGAGAAGGCCAGTGAAAAATGTGCACCAGTTACATATACTTATTTAGAAGATTTTGAAAGCAGGTAGCCTTTCTTCTCTGTGGTAGTGTATCCTTATTTTCTGCCTTAAACCTTCTTCTTTGAGCTGACTTACCAAAGGGTCTATCAGCTTCAGTTGTCTTGGCTTCTTTCTCGCACTGCATTAGCCTCATGTTCAATAATTAGGCCTTTCAAACTTCATCCAGATTTGAAAGAGAATAACTTTAAAAGGAAAAGATCAAAAGGGAAACACTCAAACTGTCAGAGGTTTTAATGCAATTCTCGAAAGCTTCATACTTTTAAAAACCTCTCTAGCATTCAAGTTTTTTTTTTTTTTTCCCCCTCCAAAATGTTAATAAGGCCAACAGAACTGACAATAATTTAAAAAAGCCCAACCCTCATCTACTACATTTCTGTAGAATTACATTAATAGTTACAGAAATTTTTTTTTTTGAGAACTTACGGGAAGCGACCTCTCATTAATTTGAAACTTTGGCTACAAATCTGTCTTAAAACCTTTGATGCAGACTTTGATACAGACCTATCATAGTCTCTACCTTTCACTGTCTGAAATTCACCTTGAAAGCTAGTGCATCACTCAACTCTGGCCTCAACTGTAATAAAGAATGTTAAGAAAAATCTGTAACGTGAATCCAGTCTAAGCTTGACTTCAAACAATCATCTCCATTTTTACTCTGTACCTATAGATTTCACTTTAACATATCTTAAAATGTTAAGTATACTCAAGTATACCTCAGAGAATCTTTTTTCCTAACTCTTCCCAAATCTTATACTAATTCTAGAAATTACTTGTCTATTAAAGACTGTTTTTTCCTCCAGTAGATCCACAGAAATTTGCTAGAGTTAGGTCTGACAAGGACCAGTCCTTATCCTGTCAGCTACAGAACTCTGTTTATTTGCTGGGTCTGAAAGCATGTTGGTCCATTTCACTCTGTACCTTGACTGTATTTACTGCAAACAGGAGTTGACAATATATAGCAAGCTTTCTAAATAAAACTTTAATTTCAGTTGCAATATGTTACATATATATATATATATATAAATATATATATAAAGGATTTGTAGCTGCAGATTTTTGGTTACCATATAATATTTAAACAGCAGCTCCTCTAGTTGTAGCTCCAAAATTAAGCCCATTTAGAGTGCATTTATTCTAAATAGAAAATGTCTTGTAGATGCAATTGTTCTGTTGCATAAAATCACATCCAAATTATTGTTATTCTGGGTGTAAAGTACTTTATAGAACTGCAGTTGTGTGATGAAGTGAAGATTAGTATACTACACATGTGAGGCTTGTACTATAATTGCAAATAAAAATTACTTTCCTTGCATTCAGCCTAACATTTTCTAACAGGGTCATTTGCATTTATGTAGTCAAACCTAAACTGTGAAGGTTTTGGCATTTTGGAAAATGTGAACCCGAAACTAAAACAATGAAATTGATTGAGGTGTGCTGTATTGAGATTTATATCTGGGCAGTCCAAAATCCAGAGTTCCAGAAAAATGATTTTTTTGTTTCTTTTTTAAATTTAAGTACCACAATACTAAATGGAAAAGACAAAAGTTGAAGAAAAACTTCAGTAGTCACATTTTCTCAGTAAAATGGCATAGTTCAGGATTACTTACTGGGGAAATAATCTTCTGAGTGTTAGATTAGTTAAAATTATTTAGCATGTTCTGCATAGCAGAAAAATCTCTTAAACTTGGATTGAGCTTGGATTGAGATGTTTCTCTTACAGCGTATGTATTCACTGATGAGCTAGTCCTAGGGAACAGAACTGATGGAATCCATTTTATATCAGTTCACCCATCATTAAGTTGCACAATTCACCTGTAAATCACAAGAAAATTCCATATAGGTGTTGCTTATTAATTACTCTAATTTTCTTTTTAATAAGGATATGAGAGAACAGGCAAGGCACTGAAGATAACAACTTCAAAATAAACCCCTCGTCATGCACAGTGATGTACTGACTTTTAACATCTGAGTATCAACTTAAACATGGACAGATATTGAGGTTAGATTAGGAATAGTTCAACTGAAATAATATTAATCTGCTGTAGGTTGAAGAACACAAATCAACGTAATAAAAAGAAAGGGCTGGAAAGCAGCTGGAATAGAACAAATGTAGAATACAGGAGGAAAGGTACAGTTATAGTTAACCTGTTAAAACTGCTTAACATTGGACTAATTCTACTTCCAAAGAATCTATTGGGAATTTCACATCTAATTTCATGAGGAACAATGAGGTGAAGTGGGTCAAAAGATTTGCAGAGGCAGTCCTATACATCTTAAAATAATTTGAACTCTCAGATAGGCTGGTTAGATTTTACATATGGTTCTATATTAAAAATTTATTTAGACTTAAATTTAGATTTATTGTTTTAGAGGAATGAGTCTACTGTAGACAGAAACCTTATGACAGCCCCAAAAGACAGTACAGACATATAAGTCATGCCTTTGCTCCTGCACTGTACATACAGAGCATGTTTGTTCCTAGGATTGATCTGAAGACAAAGAAAAGAATGCTAGTGTCACTACAGAGAACTGGGTTCAACTCCTAAAATGCATCTCAGATGGCTTCTCCACTGGCAAAATACATTTTGGGATGTACTTTTTCAGTCATGTAATCAAACAAGCTGGTTTCTGAACAAATAAATGTGATCAAAACGGCTTGTTTCCTCCTGGTAAAACCAGAAAGAAAATCACGATAGTGGTTTGCTATAGAGGTGATTTTGGATATTACATGACTGACAAAATCAAAAGAATGTCAGTATTCTGCAAAAATAGAGTTGTTAGCACTCTATTCAAATTCCTGTTTGGGTAATTACTTTCTCCTTACCTAACTTCACCTGAGTTCCAAATGTATGCAATCTTCAATTCCTATTATAAACTATTCTGTAAAATCACTATAGACCCTGCAGTTCACCCTAGAGTTAACTATAGTTCATGTGTGTCTGAAAAGATTCTGATATGGTATACATTCAATTTTCAAGTCCTTTGAGATCCTTGTGAAGTGATATGTGTATATGAATATTTAACATCATTTTCATAGGTTAGATAAAATGGGGAAAATGATTTCTAGCTAGTGCAAGTCAAATTCAATAAAATTAGCCAAAACTTTGATAGGAGGGAACAGATCGATATATTACTTATTAGGACTTTTGTTCCCTTCTTTCACAGCTCTATCAGTTACTTGACCAGCACCTTTTGTGTAGATGGAGGGAGGAGATGGAAGGTAGAGAAAAAACTTGGCTAAAGACAGAAGTTCTGTTGTAGCTTAATCCTTAGCTGAATGAGATGCATCATTTTTGATGTCAAAGAGGCACACGGGCACATGTTCCTTCCATAAACAGACACATCCCTCTGTGGTATCCTTTGCCTCTCGTGGCAGTAATACTGCTATTACTGCTGTATTTTTCTCCTGATGCTATTCTGGTTGCTAATACAGTAAAAAGAGATTCCAGAAGCAAAAGCTGGAGTACTATATGTTCCATTAGCTTTAAATAGGGAAAGAAGGGTGAAAAAAATCACATGCATTCTGGGCTGCTGATGGAAAGTATTGCTTTGACTTTGTTAATTACACCAGTGGTTCTAAAAGATTGTTTCATTCCAAAATATCTCTGTAGACTAATTAGGAAACAGGATTCTTAGGCAATGCAAAATTACTTTCATTTTGTTTCTGTCCTAGTTGTCAGCTATCTTCTGTGACTTATTTTTCAGTCTTGAAAAAAGTTATTTTTCACTGGCTCTCAATTTGCCCCACAAATAAAAGTTATTGGCAAGAGAAATACACAGACTTGTCTGCAGAAATGAATTTTTGCTGTATTATTCCCTGATGCTTTTGCAGACAGAAGTTCTGTTGTAGAAAAAAAGTTGTTCTCTTTTTCTTTGGCTTCTATGATTTGACTATATTCTTGATATAACTGCATACTTTATTTTGAATTTCTGTAATCCTTACTGTTCTTGCCACTCCCACTCCACCCCTTCTGTTTTTTGAGTGCCTTCTCTCCAGAATTTTTCATCTAGGACAGTACATCTGACTCTTACAGATGATTTGATATCAACATGCCATTGAACACTGAAATTTGTTTTGTAACTACTGATGGTAAGTACTAATGATACTTAGCTCTGTAAGTAGGAAAACCTGTATCACTAGGGCATGGTACTGATTTGAGACATTTATTGTTTTGAAATTTTAATGCCAATGATCCAATACAGGATACTGAGAACTAGTTCTGTTATCCACTGCATAAAGATAGGCTGGAGATATTAATTACTGGAAATTTGATCCTGCTGAAATGCTGCAGCTTGTTTTTTTATCTTTGTGTGTGAAGCAAACATTCCTTCATCAGTATAGAATTTGTCAATATTTTATGGATTTTGTGTATTTTTTTCCTCTTTCTTAAAAGAGTGTCGTCAATGACAGGCCTTTCTCTGGTACCCACTGAAATCAATGGCAATATTGCCACTGGCTCAAAAATCAAAATCTCCCTTTCTATGTACCTTAAAGAAAGAATAATCCCTTTGATGGCAAGCGTCTTAAATCAGACATATTAATTTCAACTCATATTTCCGCCCCAAACAAAGCAAAACAGAATAAAATTTGGTGGTAAAAGACATCTTTACTGTAAAAACAAAAATCAGAAATTCTTATGAATGAATGAATTCAAATGGCACATTTGATGTTCTACAAAATGTATGTCACCTTACAAATGTGCATTAAAGAGGTGCTGTCACGTATTTCAATCCTTCTGGAAAAGCATTTTTTCTTTTTACCTCATACTACCAAGAATATTAAATAAAAAAAAAAAAGTGACACCTAGTGGTTTTAGTGCTCCAGTTTGTAAGCAAAGATGTCTCACTGCCAATGAATGCTAGTTTCAAAGCTAGATTATGAATTTGCACAAACATTATGCAAATTGTGTAACAATTATAATGATTCTCATTTTTTAAGAGCTCTTAATATATGATACCAACTTCTCTCTAGATTTGGTCCACAAATTTGGATTTTTTTTTCATATTTTTTCCTATATAATTAGAAAAATTTTAGAAATCTCTGCTACTATATGCTAATCCTGTTGTCTTTAAGTTTACATAAATTATGCCACTGGAATTACTGCTTTGGATCAGAGCATCTGTAAAGACATCAGCTATTGAACAAAGCTATTTCCATTACCTTCCCTGTGGAAGAAATTATTTTCCCTATTTACTCATACATTTGTTTGTTTCCATCTCTTTGGATCAGTGTGAGTGTATACTGTGATTTCTAAACTGGTGATTTCATAGGTGCCAAAACCCAGGGTGGTCTCATGGCTAAAGACCAATAAGATAGTACTGAGCCATTAAGCATAGTGCAATATTCTCTGTTCAGTATAGTTTAATTACCTATTTAGGTAATTTTCCTTTGGGTGTGATTAGCACAGTCAATAAACTGATTAACAATTCCAGATATATGCCTGTCCTTTATTTCATAGCCAAACTCAAACATATTTCCCTTGTGAAGTAAACTGTATGTTACTGACTTTTTTTTTTTCATTTAACTGTTTTTCTCTGCCCAATGATCCACAATCTCTCTCTAACTTCTTTTATGATATATTCAGCTGAACAAGATGGAGAACGATTGACCCTCAAATCTGTGTAGTCCTTTAAGTATTGATAATATACCATGATCAAAAGTATATTGTGTCTGAAAAGTTGAATAAACTCAGTGTTAGAAAGAAGTGAATGTTTATAATAAAGGACAATCAAATTGCCATGGGACCAAATTGTAGTAATTGAATGATAATTATTTTAATATGCTGCTTTGTAGTGACACCTGTAGTGTAGAAATGTCCTAGGGAATTTGTGAAAAATGGCACATTTCACAGAGTATTGTTTGAACTATTGTATATAATTTCGTAGCTAATTGTACACTTTCTACAGCATACAGGATGGGAAAAAAAAAAAGAAAAAACAATTCTCTAGAAAATTCATTTTTAGAATACCATCTGTAGGACTCCTGCGTTTCTGCAATATTTGTTGACTTCCTAATGAATTCAAGTGGTTTTTGTAAAGATACTGAACTTTTATATAGAAAATATGCACTCAAGAATAATGTGTATAACTTCCACTACTAATGTACATTAAGCATATAAAAAGACAAGATGTAATTACTTCATACTCTGTTGAAGTAGTGATTATTCAGGCAAAAAAATACTTTGAGTGGTTGAGAAAAAGGTGATTCTCTCACAGATCACATTAGGAGACAAGACTTGGAGTGATACATTTATAAAATCCTTTCTATAACAAACTCTTGCTGATTTAAATCTAATTCCTCAAGACTCCAAGTCTATACTGCATTTCAGTCAAAGATGGTGAGATCTAGCACTTTCTTCTCACAAGAACACTCAGAGGGGGAAAAATATCCTCTTACATGTAGAAAATGAGTGATCTGGGGCTTTTTTTTTTTAAACTTTCATGAGCTTTTATGATCTTAGGATAATGTATGGGTGGTTTCTTTTATTACTTGGCAGTTATTGATAGAAGACTTGTAATGTGAACCCCTCTTATGCTGCTTGATAAGGTGGAGATGCTGCACATGAGAATAGGAACACTGACAAAAGAATTGCAGCACCTGTGTGACCACTGGCCCATCAACTTAGCTTTAAAGGTGCCTGAATTGGTTTGTGGGGCAAACAATGAAATATCAGACATTTCTATTTATATCCTTGTAAGCTATGCACAGCTTCATTATTATTATTTATTATTTATTATTATTATTACAAATTGCATCATGCAATGCCTTTTATCAGTTCTACCAATACTAATTTAGCTCTACCTCTATCAATAGCTCTACCTTAAAAGCAGTTTGACATTTGGGTTTCCCACTATTTCAGAGTGGTGACCTTATGTGGTGGCAGAAATACTCCTTTCTTGCTGCAGATGGTGAGAAACCCTTGGCCAGCTTCCTCAGAGGGAACTTGTTCTCTCTGAATGTGTTGTGGATTCTCCAGTGCTGGGCAATGCTGGTACATCAGCATAGTCCAATAGCAAAGAAAATCTTGTTATCTCTTGTGTTACCTGTAATGTAATAACAGACAAGTTTGTGTACTCCTAATCTGGTTCAAGTGCATAGTAAAAGAGTTTAGCTTAACAGAAACAAACAAAAAAGCAAAACAACAACAACAACAAAAACCCCACATAGCCACAACATACAAGAACAAATACGAAAAAAGAGCCAAGCACATATTGAGCACTCTGATGTAAAATCCTGCCAGTATGGGAGCATCCTGAGCCCTATCAATTCCTGTGTATCTGAATTGCTCAGTCATAATCTGCAAGGAAATGGATGTGGCTTTAGAATGGCAGAAGCAAATAAATGTAATTAATTCCCAAGTTATTTATTCTTGTGGTGGGTATACTTCCTTCACAGTTGCAGCAAAGTGTCAGCTGGCCAGATTCAGGTTATACTTTGTCTGGTGCATTGGCATACTCATGTGAGTGAAAAGTACAGTCTCAGGAAAGTCTGCCAATGGAGACTGCAATTTAGTGACAGAAATACCATTTAATAAATTAAACCGGAACACATGGAAAGGAAGGTTCAGGAAAGGAAGGTAATGATCTTTAGAAAGAGATCTTTAGTGATTTTCAACATAATTTGAAGAAAAAGTTGAGTAGTCTCGATTTATATAAACTGCATATTATTCCACTCCATGTAGCGTTTATGTTACAAAAACTCTCTGGTCTCATCACTGAAAGTGAAAATTTTGTCACTGATTAGGGTGAGATCAAGATTTTTTTCAGCAGTCCAACATGGACTCATTTACAGATACAGTGAGACAGCAGATGCTCTCGTCCTTTCACCACCCTACAACTCTCATCTGTCTGTGTGACCAAATTAATTCTGAAGAGCGCTTTGAAGCTCACGTGCTTATCCAGAGATTATACATTGCGATGTTCTGGACAAATTCGATGAATATAATGCAGAATTCTTACTGCGTATGTAGAAAAACATTTAAAAAATATTAGTAAAGAAACATGTCTGAATATGATTTTCCAGATTTAATTTTCTAAAGACTAGTACAGATTATGTATAAAAATTTTCAAAATTAAACCCTTTAAAATATTTCTTGTAAAATTCAATGTATAATTAATTAATGCATTAACAGTAATATTTTGTAAATGTTATTAGAATTATTATTTTTTTTTAATTGGTGAACCAGCAGGGAAAAAGTGAGAAAACACCTCTTTCAAATCCCGTATCATGTCTGTGAGATTGTTTTGCTTCTATTAAACAAAACAAACAAACAAAAAAAAACTGAAAAGAGGCCTGTGTTTATAAAATCTTTATAAAAAGATAAAATCTTTATAAAATCTCTGTTTATAAAATCTTTATAAAATCTCTGTTTATAATCTGTGTTTATAAAATCAAAGCTTCATAATATTCCATTAAGAAAAATAAGGTCTCAGGCCACTTTACCAAACAGTCAGAAATGCAGCATGATATAAAGTCAAAGCTGTACTTTTTTGATGTAATGTAAGAAAGACTCTGATTGTATGCCAGCAGGGTTACAGAAGGAGAACGTTTCTCCCTAGTTTCAAATAGAATCTATAAAGAATAATGCTTCATGATAATGTCCTCTCAGACACCTGAACATCTCTTGGTACTTCCTCCTGTTATTTAAGAAATAAACTGTAGGTGGGGAAGAATAAGCTTTAACTGGGGTACGTGGTGACCATGTTACTGTACATAGTGCCTGATATGTTTTTGTGTGCCCAAATCCACTTGATTATGCAATTCTTTGCAGACAGACAAAGAATATTTTCTGAAAATTTTAGTTGCCCAAAGGAAATGATGCTAGTATATGTTTTGAAGTGAGTGAAGAAAAAATAAAAGTAGTTTTGTAAAATGCTAGGAAATTTGGTGCATTTGGGCTTATTTTATATTATGTTTTTAATGGCAAAACCAATTTTGAAGTACATAAGCAAAATACTCAGATCCAAAGAAACTTGTTGAGGAAAACAGGTGAAGAATTTCATGATTTAATGTTTTAATGATATGTTTTAATGTTTTAATGATAAAGGAAATACAGGGTTATAATGGACATATGAGAAATGCTCAAGTAATGTTCCAGCACGTGGAAAAATACGACTTCAAATTTACATTTTATTAAACTGAATCAGTATATAAAAGCATACAATTGTGAAGTGTACAAAAATACTGTTTTCAACAACATGGTTAGCCTTGTTTATCACAGACATACTGTATTATCAGCAAATGACTGTGGAATTCATAACACTATTTTTCTATTCTTCATATTTATTGGGATATAACTTTTGGAAGTGAGGCCATAAATGTTCTGTTTCCCTTTTCAAAGACATCTCTGTTTTTTATTCAATAGCTACACTGCCATTAAAACAGTGAAACATCCAATATCTGCAATGTATAGATGAGTATGTGCAATACGGTATGCACCATGAATTATAATTTACCTAATCATGCAGCAAGCTGATTTTTAGGATAATTTTTGTATCAAAGTAGAGATAAGGTAAAGATAAAGCATATGCTAAACTCAAATGCAAGAAAAAATACATAACTGAAAGGGCAAGAAGAAAATCAGAGAAAAAACATTACTTAAATAAAAACTGTCACATAAACAACAGCATTCACTTCACCTAGATCTTTAAGAAGCAGGTGACTTGGAAGATAGCATTGTTGCTATTGATATATTTCTAACAAAAATGTTGTGTAATGTCACTCTTATTTTCTGGATAATTCTTATCTCCTTTCTGTCTTAGGAAATGTCAAATTGGATTAGACTAGTGGTCTATCTAGTCCAGTAATTTCTTTCTGACATTAAAAAATGCTTACTGTATCCATAGCTAAAGGAAAAGAAAAAAAAAAAAGTGCATTAATTTCTGGCTTGGTTAATCTAGAATAATTTACAATTGTTTTTTTCCTTTTTGTGCCTCTAGGTCTTAAATGACTTCTGATGGATACAAAGCCTTTGCCTTTAGTCATGAAATTTTATACATACATATTCCAAAATAAAGGTTTTGTTACTTACAAAAATTCAGGATATTCATCAGATATGTATGCTCTTTCTGGATCTTGTTGAGCTTTTGGCCTCAGCAGCTTCTGGAAACAGTGACTTCTATTCTGTTCTGTGGAAGAAAAAGTGTTTGTGATTAATTTATCACCCTTTAATTATTTTCCCCCTCTCCACCTATTACAAGAAATGGAGATCAGAAGTTTCCAAGCACTTCCAGGCTATTGGTGCATACGATTTTATTGTGATTGGTATACATGATAAAAAGAGCACTCTCTTTCCATCAGCTCTGTAAGTAAAACAATTCTAACATTGGTGTGCATTTTTCCATCCCTTTGATCATGTCTTTGAATCTTCCTCTGAGACTTAAACTCCCTTTTCTGAACCTCTGCCAGTTTTCCCAGTGATGACTGCTGCACATATTTTGGAGGAGATGGCATTTCTTTACTGCAATACCACATTGAGCAATTAATGGTTTTTCATTCCCTCCCTTTTTCTTTCTTCATTGTCAGCTAATTTGGAAGGCACAGAGTAACTTGCTCTAGACCCTTTATTTTAGGACCAACTAGTAATTGAAAGGAGATATGATCACTCTTCTTGATTTTCTTGCTCCACATCTGTGTTGCATTCAATTACTGCTGTCTTTAAATGTTTCTGACCTAGCTAGAAAGGATATCCTCTCCTATGATATGTGATTTGGTTTCAGAGAAGTGCTGGGATGGGTGCAGGGGTAAGGTCTTTTCTTGCTTTCCTCTGAAAGAGTGAAGTTACACTAATGATAGGCAAGGACAGATACCAGTGGTGGATTGTCATCTCTATCATGTTGAGAAAACCTTTAGTTTAGCCTGTAGGTCATTTGCATGGCCATTCTTTTGCCCTGGATTAAATTTGTGGCCAGATTTAGGGAAAGGAAGTACTTTTCCCTTATTCTGGACTGTTTTACTAACACAGGTAGTATCCTTAATCACTGCAGGCTTCTTCCTCTGGCATGTTTTCCTTTTAGAGGCTTTTGATCTTTTATAGTAAAGATCCTATTCTGCAATCAGATGCAGAGGCATGTTTTGTGCAGTGAGGGGTATTTTACAGCTTGTGGATGGGACACTGAAGAATTCTGCATTAATGACTGTATGTCAGCTGCATATTTGGCTGTACACCAGATCTGTATCTCATTAATTTAGTGGAAGTGGCCTTAAATAACTAGTGCTTTGTGGCCTAAGTTACTTCCCAAGTGTGTGTGTGGAAGGGGAAGAAGGAAAAATAGAAGAGATGGAGAGAAGATATAGGGAAAAGGAAGAGGGGAAGGGAATCTAAGCATAACTCTGTATCCTTAAGTTTGGATGTTTGCCGTATTGCAGGATATATCATTAGACAACAAGGTTTACTTCCAAGTTTATGCACGGATTTTACTTCAAGTAGTCAGAACATGGCCTGAAATTTATCCTTCCCTGTAGCCCATGCTCTAGGCTGCAGAATATCTTTTACACTGTTTCGTCCACTGAATTTAGGAACATTATACGGGGTTGACTTCCAATTGTACTCCTTGATTTTTGTGTTTTTGAGAACCTATTTTTTCCTTGTACTACTTAAACTGAATTTAGGAGGCTAAATCAGAAGTATAGATTTTGTTAAGGGGAGCAAGAAAGTAAAGTGATATGTTTCAGTGCTGTGCTATTTAAATCCCTTTTAGATATAGATCTAAGATATATCTCAAATATAAAGGGTTTCCATAATAATGAATTATTCAGGAATAGTCAGAACTAGAAAGAAAGAGAGAGAGAAAGAGAGAAGGAGATTAAGAAAGAAAGAAAGAGAAAGAGAGAGAGAGGAAGGAAGGAAGAAAGAGAGAGAGAGAGAAAGAAAGAGCCCAGACTTCTCTGTCCCATTAAACAACAGAAATCAGAGAAAACAATTACAAATTAAGAGCAGAATTTGAGCTGCCGTAATTTGAAAGCTTAGTTACAGGTTCTTTCAAGTTACTCCTTCACTCCCCTTTAATGTTTTATGATGTAGGTGACCTTGGGAGATTCATCTTTTTTGGATGTAACAATAGCATTTCAAAGATGCTCTAAGAATTTTATTTGCCATCTGTTTATTTCTATACTTTTGGACTGAGAAGGCAAGATGCTGAACATGATGTACAATCACACAAGCCAGGTAATAAAACAGCTTTATTTTTTTACATTTCTGTTTTAGCTTTGTTTCTGTCTGAAGTACTAGCAGGTCATGAATTCTAAAATCTAATCTTCTGTAAGTGTTGGTAATGAGACAGTGCAGCAGAGAGGCATGCCCTCTTCCCATGAGGTTTTACTTTGTTTATGAATTAAGTCATATGAAGTGTGGAATCTGAAATAAGGCATGAAATTTTTAGGTGATTCCAGCTGGCATAGCTCCATTAAAATCAATGGAAAGATACACATTTTCACTACCAGCTTCAGATTCACTCCCAGTGGAAATAAAATAATTAATAGAAATGTTTCAGTCATGAGCCTTTTAGATCAAAATATTGACATGGCAAGGACAGACGCTGGTTTTCAAAATCTGAGGCAATTTGCGATATTATATCTTGGATATGAGGCAATCTGTAGGTTTGCTCTCTATCATCCACTATTGCTTTGACCCTGATTTATATTTTAGTTTAGCAGAAAGTAGGTGAATAATGTGAAGTTCCTTGTGACTGTAGTAAATTGTGGGCTGCTGCATAGCATTATGATGAAACCTGGCTTCCCTTAAAGACTCAGGCAGAGAACGGGAAAATCAAATCTTTTCCCCTCCATTCCTCATGAGATAAAAATTGAATTGTACTACCGAGTCCTTGTCAGCAATATGACTATTGACTGATGCTCTAACCACTAAGTTTAGCAAAACCATTTAAGATGATAATATGCATGTCACTTTATGTCATTTTAATTTAAGGTAGGTGTGGGATTCCATTTTCCAAACTGAATGTGGCAGCAGCAAGTCAAATTCATGCATGAGGATGCACGAATGGGCATGGAAAGAAGAGGATGCAGCTTTGGATTGTTCTAGAACATTTTGAAATTTTCCAAATTCTTACTATGAGCTCAGGAAATGCCCCAGCCAAACCAAATCTAGACTACAAAGCAGAGAAATAGTTGGTTTATCTGAATTTAAGAGAATCAGAAAGGTCATTTTTTGGCTTTCATTGCAAGTACACGTGCTTTTCCCTGAACTTGTCTGGTAGCACTGTCATGTTTACATCAGTATGTATATCAGTCTAGATCAATAGTACATCCCTGTATGTATTAGAAAAAAAACATGTATCGCTTCTCTACTATATCTTCATTTATTTCAGCTGTGATTTGGAGTATCACCTTTCTTTTTAAAATACTGCTATGTGGTGTTCTCTGGAACACTAGTTAAATTTGCTGATAGGATAAGATGCTGATAAATGATGACTATGCACCTGCAAGTCTTCCATAGGCTTCTGCTTCCTCAGGGAGTTGTAAAGAAAAATGCCTGGAAATGCTTACTCCTAGCTCTCAATGCTTATTTTTGAAACTTCTGAAAAGGCTGCTGTTGCATGGAGTAAAGAACTTCATGTCTATGTCATTATAGTCATTATTATTGTGCATAACATCATGGGGAAGTGAAGCAGTATGAATTATTCAATTTCACTTTGTATTTCTTCAATTGTAAATTATCAGAATAGCATAAAATGTCAGAACAGAGAAGGAAAGCACATTCTTGTTCATGTTAAGCAATATTTACGCAACTATGTTTTTCTTTTCATGACTAAATATGTGAATGCAGCTCCATATATCTGAGAATAAATTATCTAATATCTTTTAAAATACAAAATTAATATACCTTTAGTAGCCTACTTAAGATACATATATATATATATATTTTTTTTTTCTGAGAGTTATGTATTTTGGCTAGAGTTCAGTTTTCCCTACTGATTTTTCATAAAAACTTGTAATTGAATTGACATGATTTTATTATAATGGCCAACGCAGTGCTGGTTACAGCTGTACTGCAATGAAGTTTTAACAACACTGGTTGGCCAAAAGTGAAATAATATATATGGATTTTATCTTTTACTTGGAAATATTAATGAAAAAAAAAAATACAAAATGCTGCTTTATCTTTCCCCTTCAATATCAGGATAAATATTAAGTAAAGTACAATTATCTTACCCATTTGCTGGAAAAGAAGAGTGGTAACCTAGCCCTTTGTGAATCCTGCTTAAACAATACACAAATGAGAGTTTTATTTCATGGACAGCCTTGTTTCTTCATTTACATTCCCCTTGGATCAGTACAGAAGCAAATTTCCCACTTTGGAGCATTATTGATAAAGGTATCGTTAAGCAAACAATCTCAACTGTTTTCCTTCCAAATGAAAAAGGAAACATTTCTGTGAGCTAAGATTTGCCTTCTGGGTGGGCACTTGAAATTCTCCTGGGACCAAGTTACAAATGATCCTCCACCTCCATGTAGTGGAAGTGCATGGGGTTTAAGCTGGTGCGAAATATGCTCCATTAACTTTAATATGTTTTAAACGGAAACGTTTTTTTTCTGCCTTTCAGTATACCTATACTTTTTTCCTATGGTGAGGCCTTTCTGTTGAAGAAATTACTGTCACTAGAAGGCTATCAGTATTATTTTTCCTTATTTCTTAAACATATTGCAATCATAAGTTCATAAAGTAAAACACACTGGAAATATACCTCATGAACCCTCAAGTCCAACCTCCTACTCCAGGAAATCTCAGCTATGAAGTCAGATCAAGCTACTCAGGACTTTTCTCTGTCCAGTCTTGAAAACCTTGTAAAAATGTACAAGAACAGAATAAGAATGATAAGAAGTTGTACAAACTTATAAGTTCTTGATATTAAAGAAATTGTAAATCTACAGTTATTGGATTAAGGATATTAGAGGGTACGTTTTTGCATATTTGCTTTAGTACATGTTTATGGACCTGTTGTCTTTACATTTGTCTAATTCTTTTTTGAATTTGCTGCCTTCTGAGGCAACAGATTTCAGAAGTCCATTTCTTGCTAATAGATTCACTGAGTGCTGGCTGTTTCTGGTTTTGATTTGTTGAATAAATTGTTCCCCTTTCATTCACCTTTGTGATTTTGCAGAGCTTCAAGCATACCTCATCATCCTTCTTTCCAGGTGGAAGAATTCCAGCCTTCTTCATTTCTTCCTGTAAAGCATAACTCCGTGATGTTTTGCTGGAGGTGCAGGGGCCAGGACTGTCCACAGTACTCAACATAGCATGGAAGAGCCTGCTTAGCTCCCTTGATGCCTAAATTCTGCCAGAGATAAATGTGTAAAATATAGCTTTAAAATGATGGTACTGGAACTGAAATGAGCTGTAAGGTTTTGGTATAATGAAAAAAAACCACAACCAACCAACCAAAAAACAAACCACCTGCTGACCTTTAATGGTGGTTGTTGAAACTAACAGCAGAAGGGCATGGTTTGTTGGACACTTATGATGGCTGTATAAAATCACAGTGTGGTGTTACCTTACCAAGCAACTCATGAGATGCCTAGACTGGATGTAATTATGATAAGCACAGTCCATGGCAAATGCTTGGCTGAAGATCTTTTTAAGATCCTGGAGGACACCTGATGACAGACCTGACTGCTGATGGGAGGAAAGAGAAGAGCCAGCTAGAGCACTGAGCCTGAGGCACAGCTGTGCGCATGGAGCCTGGTCTGCATTGGTAAGAATGTTCTGTGGGCAGCAAAGACAGTTCTCCAGCATCATGAGCATGTGGACCCTCTCTCACATTCATAGGGCAGTACGTGGAGCATGACTTCGCTCACATTGCTGCATGGTGTGGCTGCTGGCCAGGAAAGTGGCTGTTTGCTGTAGGAATGGGCCAGCCAGTGTGTGTGAAGTGAAGGAGCCATTGTGCCTTGTGCACGGCTTTTGTGTAATTGCAGCATTAGAAGTAAGAGTACCAATGCTAGCTCTAGAATATTGTTTTATATAATCAGGGTAGCATAGTTCCTTTTGTTGGTTGTCACCCCATTCAATTGCCAGTCTCAGTGTAAGCTTATTTATTAGTTCCTTAGCTCTTGCTGCCCTACTCTAATGTGCAGAAATTCACCAAGCTTCTCTGCCATGGCCTGATGAACTCTTTTACACTTGTTTCATCACGTTACTTCATTCACTAGCTAATTTATTTCTGTATATTTTTACAAAAGTTTTTATTCGCTTGAGCGCACTTTGTAAGGGGCTTTTCAAGTTCTTATTTTCATCTTCTTAATCTCTCTCTTATGCCTGGTTTATGAAGTTTTGTGGTCTTTCCCGATTTCTGTGTTTGTATTCATTTTCTTATTAAACTGTCATATTAAACTTGATATGACTTTGAGAGACATTTTGTTTTTGTAAAAAGAAATATGTTAGTAACCATAACAGAAATGTGAAGAGGACTTCTGGTGTCAACAAGTCTGAAGTCTGCATCCGTCCTGAGCAAGCTTACCATTACACTTAGGTCTTCCAGTCAGACACTGGCAATTAAAGAGCAGAGTCCTTTCTTTCAAATTCTGCTAAGATTTTCTTCAAATTAGGTAAGACATGATTCAGTGTACATTAGTACCAATTTACCAAATGTTTAGTTATGCTATTTACTTATAAATGTTCCTTCTAGGAAAGCCTTTAGAGATTCAGTATCTCATTTTCATTTCAGTCCCGGCGGACAGGAAGCTACTCACATGCATAACAACTATCAGTTTCATAAAGCTAATGAATTCACACTGCTTGTAAATAACAATTGTGTATCAAATTTGAAAATATGCAGTAGGAGCTTAATAACTTGTAAAAGCACTGACGATCTTTGAAAGAGAAAAATAATACAGTTTTATCAGCAACACTTTCAAGTGTTTGTTTAATTCTACTCCTTTCAGATGAGAAAGGAAATAGTAAACTCCCTGCCTGAGACAGGTAGGTGTTATGATAAATTCATAGATTACAATAACATAGTAAGGAAACAGTCCATTGCTCTAGATCAATCTCTGTTGGTTAGCTTCCTCTCTGTTCCTGCATTTATATAATGTGTTCATCACTCACTACCCTAGTTGTTTGTTCTGTGTGCTGGATACTTTTAATGCAAAGTTTGAGGCAATAAATGTAAGCAATGTTATTTTTGTAAAAATTCTGAGAAGTGTGTCAAGTGCTTAGAATTTTAACTGAAATTCACCATGTCTGTATTAGATCTTAAAATGAATTCAGAAGCAGTTTCAACACATTTTGGCATTATCGAATTGGGGGCAAAGGTAACTTTCATGCCAACCTTCTGTTAGCTTGCTTTTGGCACCATCTTAATAAACTATGCTAGTCTTTAAGTGTATCCAAACTGCTGTTACACCAGCTAGAAGTTAGTAAGAATGAAGTGGTGCTCTGGAATGCCTCTGCCATCAGTTCTTCTATTTCATTCACACAAAAGAGGATGTTTTAGTGACACCTGTGTCATCAGTACATCATTAAGGGATCCCCTGCTAATCCAGAGGTTTATAACACCTTTTCACATTATTACAGTGCAGGATATCAGGATAAAGATCATCATGTTTTTGAAAACAGTGATTAAGCACTTTAAAATGGTCAATGGATATATTTTTTTTTAGCCATTTTCTTCTCTTCTGTCAAATAATAAAATAATTCAATTACTGTATCATAATATTTTGTAATAAATATATCTACTACATTCTACCAATAAATATTTTATGAGAAAAACTTATATACTTAGCTCTATTGCCACATGGTTAGAAGCAGGGAAAAATTCTAATTCAGAATGTTTAATTTGACTCCTAATCAATACATAAACTACTTTGTGCCCCACAACTCCAGCAAAAGTAACTGTACTCAGTAACCTCCCTGCAGCAGGAAAAAAATTCTCATTTGGAAATACACTCTAATCATATAAAGACAAGGAAACCTTTAAAAAAAACACAAATGTAATAAGAAAAATGTAATATATATATATGTATATGGTAATGATAGATCACATATATGCACAATAGAAATTTCTCTTTATCCAAAAAGCTGTCAGTATTTCATGGAACACACCTGCCCTAAACTGATGATAGGGTTTGCTGGGCATCAGTCCTCTGATTGATCAAACTTTCCTCACAGTCTCAGCAAATGACTATCCAGAGTATATGGATCTTCTTAACAAGCTTTTGTTAGTGCCCAGAGTGCCTTCTGCTTTCTTTGGGCTTGCTAGCATAATTCCTTAAATTGGCAATTAAATAAAGTACTGATTAGAAAGACAACCATACAGTGAACCCAATTGTGCTGTGTATTCCTTTATTCATGATAAACTTATTAATCTGCACCTCACCGAACTCATGATCAAATTCAAAGTAGTAATACCTTTACTCAGATCCAAAGGAATATTAGGACACTAAACTGATCATTGATTGAACTATATTAGTCAAAGTTAAAAACAGAGTTGTTCACAGAGACTTTTAAATTAAAAGAAACATATTTTTTTTGACTTGTACTTCTGGGATTGCTGGAAAAAAAAAAACTTGCTGGGATTGCTTTAAAAAAGAAAAAAAGAGAGAATAGCATGTCTAGTTATTATTTCACTTATATTATTCCTGCCAATGTGCTTGAATAGATTTCTTTTGAAAGTATCCTTCATTCAGTTGCTTTAGTTTGTTGCTTTTGATGATATTTAGAGTGAAGAGGATGAGAAAGAAACAAAAATTGAAATCAAGAAAATGATTATAATGCCTGATACTGTTTTGAGACATAGCTTTGGGCTTGGCTAGATTTCAGTAATGGTTTTGCTATAGAAATAAATATTTGAAAGTCACCTGCTTGCATACACAAAGTCCCTAATAATGATTATCATAAATGTAGTTTATCTGATTGATTTACGTACTGGTGCTGAGTCAGTTCCCTGGAAAAAGAGACAGAATTGTCTCATTTTTGGCTACTTGTATGTTCATGTGGTGCTAGTGGTAATTCAGTGTAGGTTGGAACAATCCTGAATCTCTTGTATGTAATTCTCCAAACTCTTGACTAACTTTATGATCTGAGTAAGAGCAATGGTTCTCTCTCTTTCGAGCATATGAGCCAAAATATAAATGCAAAGTTAGGCTATGAAATTACATTCTTCTCTCTCAGTAGCCGGAAATGTGAAATATTCAAATTCATATAATCATTATGTGTAATTTTAAATACAATAAAGCAGATGGTTCAGAACAAAGCAGCTTCTTTTGTTTGCTGTTGTCTTGCTGAAAGAAGAATGGCTATTAATACTAGTGGAGGAAAATTTTAGCTGTGAAACTTGATTCCTTTATTTCTTTACTTCTCTCTGCAATTTGAAATATGTTTCAAAAGTTAAACAGTTATTTTTTATGTTTTCTTATATCCCAGCCAGCTGATGTGTACTTAGAGTCTATTACTAACAAGTTTTTATTTTTCCAGTGTTGAGATAACATTATTTTTAGAAAAGTGGCTGCCATTAAGAAATGATTCAAAAATAATAAAATAAGTTTAAAATTTCTGAAGAGTGGATGTACTCTGTTGTTAGGTGAAACTACCTGTGATCTTTAAATTAAGAGAAAACTATTTCACTTGCATTTCATCTTGAAGTCTGATTGTTCCGCATAAATTAATATGAAAATTTAACATCTGGAGACATCTATTTATAGAAAGACCCAGGTTCAGGTAACTTTTGTTCTAAGAAAGAATGTAACCTTGCAGCCGTAGCTGAGCAGCTACCCATTGAAGCAAGAAAGTTTTATTCTTGCAGAATGAGAGATACAGTTGAAGACCATATAATCCTATAATCTAATAGAAACTCTCTCTTGTGTACTGTTAAGTATTTAAAACAAACAAACATAGTCTCATCTAAGGACTTCTGAAACGTTACTTTCATCAGATTCCTCCCCTGCCATTTGATGATGACTTGTAAACGTAGAGTCCTTTTTCCACATAATAAAGACCAGTGGATTGGTGTCCTTTACATGCTGGGAAAAGGCCTTGTAGAAGGTAAGTAGTATGGCGATTTTTTTTTTTCTTTTTAATATATATATATTTTTCTGTGAAGGAAATGAAAAAAATTGAAGCTAATTAGATGGTAATGACCACACTTA
The DNA here is from genome assembly GCF_040182565.1 of Anser cygnoides. Lineage (NCBI taxonomy): Eukaryota > Metazoa > Chordata > Aves > Anseriformes > Anatidae > Anser > Anser cygnoides. The sequence goes on from NC_089876.1 coordinate 50,436,903, forward strand.
GGACTTAAAGTGCTTTGTGCTTTACAGAATATTACTATCACCATTTCATAATTAGGGAAAAGAGTGGAGTGATTTACTGAAGGTTATTCTGAAAGTTAGTGGTAGTCTCACAAAGAGAATCCAAGCTGTGCAGCCTCCATAGATCACACTGAGTAAGTGAAAAGCAATGTGAGCCTAGAATGTCTCATTATTTCTGTTTTTCATTGGGCCAAATGTGTGCTATTAGAAATACTATATACAAATCTGATGCACTTCCCAGTGGAGTTTAAAATCTTAAATGGGCAACATGAAGAGAAGAGGGTAAAGCAACAGAAAGCAATCAGTCTATTAGATTTTTTGTCAGTTCCCCAGACAGTTACTTAGAAAGATTAGGACATACACAGACATATGAATCTCCCTTTCCTAAGAGGGCTTCAAATAGGAGAGTGCTAATATAAACAACAAGTAGATAGTCTAATTTTACTTGCTTTCTGTTATCACTTTCTTGAGGAAAGAACTAGGTTTAACAGATATGTTGAAAGCATCATTTCTCAGGGGAGAGAGAAAGTTGAGTCAACATGAAGGAAGCAGTGAAAAAAAATAAAATGGATGAAAGCAAGTAAAAAGATATATTTATAAATCCAATATAAATAAGAAAGTGAAGACAGGAAGTTTCACTGGGAGGCAGTGTGATATTTTTTTTCATTCTTTTCAGATAGAAAAGGACATGAGAATGCTACCCCATTTCTGGGAATGTCTGTGAGTTTATCTTTGACTTTGACAGCCAAATCAATACAATCCTTTTTATTACACTAAATTAATATACTCATTGAGAAACACAGACCATTGCTCTGTGAGATCAGTCCTCAGGAGTGCAGCAGACTGTGAATGTGTAGTAATGTTTGACCATGTTAGACATTCCATAGCTTGCACAAAACAGGAAACTCACCTACTCTGGAAACCAGTGCTGAATACAGTGAACAGGTAGTTTAGTCATTTCAAAGGGTTTTTGAACAAACTAACACCAGGAGGAAGAATCCCATGGATTCTCATGGGGGCCAAGATCTGTTCTTAAAAGTTTGTCTCCTTCATTCCTGAAGATGGCCGTCTAGACCGCCTAAGCAAGAGAGGAGAGGACACTTGTCTTTCCAGCAGGATGAGAAGATGAGACTAAGAAAACCTTGGACAGGGGACTTAATGCCTTGACTAAATTTGGGAGAATCATAGAATCATAGAATGGTTTGGGTTGGAAGAGACCTTAAAGGTCATCTTATTCCAACCCCCCTGCCATGGGCATTGGCAATTTCCATTGGAGAATCATCTAGTATGAGAAAAGGAAGGGGCATAAAACAGATTGTAAAGCAAAGGCTGGATCACTTGCTCTCATACCTGATATGTTTATCCTCTAGATCTGTGTTTGCAATTCCTGAAACCACTGAACATCTACATGGATGTCCTAATCCTGAGAGTACCTAAAAGAGTACTGACAAGGCTTACCACATGAGCAGCTGTCTTTGATGAGACCTATTTTTATAAAAACTCTAGAACCTACCCCCCCCCCCCCACACACACACCCTTCTCCTCACCCCCAGCTCAAACAGCTTTGTGTGTAGTTCAGGGCTGCTTACTTTGCCTGCTTCAGAAGGTGTGACGTACAGGGCTACACAGAGGGTTTGGATGTAGTGGGTCCATGAATATCAGTAGGATAGTTCTATCCAAAACTCATGGGGGGTCAGCACTATTAATACTATGATGTATTAATACAGCATGGGGGGTCAGCACTATTAATACTATGATGTATTAATACAGCAGCTCTACTGTAGGAGAACAGTTGTGCTTCAGAGAGATGCATTAAGGCAGCAGTGAGCATTGTAAGGGAGGTTATTTAGTATGTGGTATTCTGATCCACAATTAAGGTTTCTTGTCTAGCTGCAGATTGCTACACAACAAGCTGTGAACAACACTGGTGTCTGCTCACATATGACTGTTTGTGCTGGTTTTTACTCATTGGCTGTAAAACTGGTACAAAGAGCAGAGAGGCCAAACAGATCAAAGGTAAAGAATAGCTGTTAAGGTACAAGATGTTGCCATAGATATATCACTGTCTGGGTGAGGATGCTAGACGTGTGTGTAGGCATATGTCATTTGGGGCTCTTCTATGTATGGTTTCTGGAAGCTTTGGAGTTCTGGATAATGTGAGTCTGAGGGCTTGGTGATGGTGTTGGATAAGGACCACATGTGTGCAGGAACATATGTGTGGGAGAGTATTGTAGCTGTGTCTGCTAGCCATTCTTATGGCTTGCAGCTAAGAATTTATGAGACCGTACAAAATCTAACGTAATACCTTCGTGATAGAGAGGGGATTGTCCTTACCAGACATGTGGGTGATAATGAAACACCAAAGTCTGCTTAAAATATATAAGGCTAGTGTTATGGCCCATGTCTGTGTCACAGAGATACAAAGAGATAACACATGCACTAGGATGTGGGATTCCTGGAAATATATCAACAAATGTGAGTCTCTTTCATAGCTTTTTACATACACTGGCAGACTAATATGGAATCAGGTGGTGATGCTACTGGGGCTGTGGCAACAGCAAAGAGAAACATCTATGGAACTTCTCAGTAATGACTGAAATGATGAGCTAAAGTAGAAGTTCAGTCTTTTGGGATTAAATGCATTAGAATTATTGAGTTATTACTAATCTAAGTCTTTGAAAGTTGAGAGATCACCTTCAATTTATGTTAAAAGTTTCATTATATATTATACACCAAAATACGATGGTATGTACTTGTAAAGTGTAAGGGCTTGAAAGAAAATAACACATAAAAGAGTCATTCTAAAATATTTCTGTAATTTAGGTAAAGAAAAAGTATTCTGGATAGAGGAGTGGGGGGGAAAAATGAGTACTAAAATGAGAGTTAACTGAAGTTATACAATGGACTGATTTTTATGGCTCAGTAATAAACCTTTGAAAGCAGAGGTTTATAGTGCAAGTGCTGACACTATCTTAAACACCATAAAAAGTCCTGTACTGGTACCAGATTTCTGGAATTTCTTTATGTATTTTTTAAATACCTAAGACTTTGGAAAAGAAATAGTATAGATTATAGTAAGTACTACAGTTGAAGAGCAGTAGTTTTTTCTTGTAGTATAATGTGTCAATACTAAAAATTATTAACTTACTAGCAACATATTGTAAATAACCATAATAAAAATCTTGACCTTCTGTAGTTCAGCTAAAATCTTCAAAGTGAATTATGCTTATTTAAAGATTTTTTTTTAAGTAGTTTTACTTATGCAGTTACTTGAAATAATTCTGCTATAGATTTTTTTCTCCTCTTTATGTTAACAGTCTTCAGTCACAAGAAATGATGTCTTGTTCAGAAATGAAATATCTGCAAATGTCACTTTTCTTACAGAGATGAGAACTTTTCTCACACGGATGTGTGCTTTTGTTTAACCACAATCATCATATTCATGAACCTAACTTGTAATTTACTTACATTTGTAAATTTGAGTTTGATCTTACATACACAGAAACACAAATTTATTGCCATGAAACTGATCTGATCTTTTCCCATTTTTAAAAAATCTTAGTAAGTAAGGTTTTTTTGCTTTTCACTGTTCACCAAAAAAAAAATAATAAATCATCTACTGTCATTTATTTATTTGGTAAATTATTACTCTAATAAACAATCTATTATGGACAAGAAAATATTTGTTGAGTTTAATCTTGTACTCTTGCAAAGTTGAGCCTTCTTAAGAGTTAAGCCTGGGAACTGCAGCAGGAGTTCCAATCAGATGATTCACTTGTGATTCACCATAGCCTTAAGCCTTTCTAAAGGTAATGTGGGAATATGTGTAGAATCAAATAACTACTATCATCAGCCCTTCCATTCCTTCCATGGTAACAATAGATTATACCCAGACAGGGATAAGCATATAACAATTTTTGAAACGCAAGGTATCTCCTTTTAGAGAAAGAACTAGAACCCAGTATCCACTGCAGTAAGTATACACTGAAAAAGCTGAGGTAAGAGCATTGTTATTCCTCAAAATTCCCCATTTGTATTCTTCTCCAAACCCTGACATCGTAAGGTGGGATAGAAAAGCTTATTTTAAGCTACTTTCTTGAGGCCACTTAAGTAGTGTGCAGACTACCTGATTTCCAGGGGACTGGAACTCCTGCTACAAATATTGGAGGCTGTGCAATTTCAAAGAATTTAGTAGTATCAATTCCAGACTGTAAGTACTGTCAGCCTTCACAAACAAGGCTGTTAAAAGTCAGATATTGTATGACGTCAGAGCCATGTTTGTGCTAGACTGAACATAAGCAACCATTTAAGAAGCATACCCTTTTTATGCTGGATATAACGGATGAAAATTCTTTGACCCAAATGTTCATGTGACACAGTATCTAAAAGATGGAAAAAGAATGTTTGATAAAAACTAAGACATATATTTTACTGCTAATAAGCATTGCTCTATTAAGCAATAGGCTAAAACAACTATAAACAGTTTTAAAGTAGTGGAAAAAATAAGATTTGTCATGAGAATTCTTTTTTGTTGTTGTTACATTTGGACTAGAGACCTATTTGTAAATGGCTTCCCTGGAATTACAGGAGGAAAAAACAGGGTGAACAAGGGAATTCTTGAGTATAGTCTCGACGTTTGAAGAATATATTTTATGGTCTTTAATTATCTCTAAATGCCTGCTAACATTAGAAGAGATGTTTGTAAACATTTGTTTTCCCACACTTCACTTGTGAAACAAATGTTTATTCCTTCCGAGAATTTCCACATACATGAAAAATTGTACTTCATTTTCATTTCTTGAATTTTTTTCCAACAGCTGATTCCACAAATCATATGAAAAGACATTTAACATGGTTGCAAAGACCTCCAAGATGCTTTTTTTTTTCTGATTTTGTTTAGATAAAATTGAATGCAAAAAAAAAAATTGTCTTTGCCCAGCTCTAAAGATAAAATGTTTAGTCTTGGTGTTAAATATCTAGTCTAGATTCATGTTTCTATTTCCAAATCAGGTATATGAACATGAATTTCAAATTGAAGTATTGAACATTCTGTTTTTTAAGGGACATGATATTTTGGACTTACGTGGTTACCTCAGAGAACAAAGAGATTTGGTGGTTAATTAGGTGAAGGGCAGACACAAATAATTTTGTTTTTAGCTCCTGGAATGTTACCTTATTTTGCAGGATATATTGAAGGTTTCTAGAGATATAGGTATGAAGAGAATCAAGCAACCCCCAAATCTACTACTGCATCTAAGGACTGAACCAAGATGAGTAGCACTCCCAAAAAACAGTAGCCATAAACTGAAGAACACACATCCAACTAGCTTGTAACAAAAAACAATGCAGTAAGGATTCACTCTGCTGTTCAGAATAGATTGTTATGTATCAGTCAAACCATATTTGGCCCCTGTTATCTTAATATCCTTTTTAAAAGAGGACTGGTCCATTGTTTCATAGCACTGTGTAGAGAAGATTGATGTATGGTTATAAAGTTGACTGAGGAAATAATATCCCTTGAATTTAATTTTTTTTTTTTTCAGAGGAAAGTCACCTCAGGTTGGACAATCTGTCTACATGCTTGGCTAAGAAGTAAACTAGGTTACAATGAGAAACAGGCCACGCTTTGTGTTATAGTTTTAATAAATACAAAACATAATTCACCATTTAGAACAGCTCATTATAATATGTGATGTCCTTTTTGAAGCATCTGGGTGATGAAGGATGAGGACTTTATTTTTTATATTTTCTATAAAACTGCAATGTATTTTATTCTTGCAGCTCAGATGATAATTCTGGGTCACAACTGAACTCTTCCTTCAGGCAGAACTCCCATGAGTACTTTATTTCTTGTAGTATTAAGCAAGCAGTAGCCAAGTGAAGCTTAAATCTGTAGGATGTCAAAATGGGAAAGTAGATTAACTTTCAAATGCAGATGTAAGAGAGAATAGAGTCACATATTTTAAAAATTCAAGAGTATCACATTTGTTATGCAAAGATATACATATGATTTATCTTAGAACAGTAGCTAGCCATATCAAAGGGTCTTTTCAAGTTAGACTCCTGCAAGGTGTTAAAAAGTACCTGGTATCACTGAAGTCTGGTTTAGGATTTTGAATGCTGACAGTACAGGAGTTGAGGACTAGTTTTCTTTGAGATTTTTACAAGGATAAGACCCATATTCTTCTGAGGAATAGATTTTCTTGTCAGTATTCATTCTCTTTTTATTCTATTGTACAAATGTTTTCTCTTTTCATGGAAGCTTTAATTTGATCACATTAGTGTTCTACTGTTCTATCACAACAAATGGAGTTAGTTAGTGGCTGTTTTACAGTTTGGTGTAATTCAGACAATTATATTCTGTACATCGTGGGTATTAGTAGAAAGCTGAGAGCAAAGTGGCTCAGGGCAATGGAAAGCATAACAAACTGGGGAATTTATACCACTTCTAGCTAGCAAAGAAAGATTTGCTCTCAGGTTTGTTTCATAGGAAAGAGAGTAAAATAGCACATTTGGCTTATGGTTAAATGGTTTCAGCAAGTTTAGAAAAATGAAGACACTTCATTATTTACCTTGTCACTGAAAACTGGAAAATCAACTGAGGGCTAATTTCATTCTGAAACACATATTCTGGATCATAGTGAAACCGTGCTGCTAATATTAGCCAAGCTGGCAAATTAACAGAAATTCCTTGTTTCATTATTGTTTCTTATTTTGTATTCTATTGATAGAATTTAAAGTGTTGGAAATGAGCCAGTGTTAAGGTCTAATTTCCATTTAGTGGTATAATGAAGTAATAAACACAATTTGCTTCAGATTAAAAGTTTTTCCCCTCCTAACTAAAAGCATTTTAATATCTTTTTGTAGCTTCAATGTTTATACAAAAATAGCTGATAGCTGCACAAAAAGTAGCTGGTAGCTGCACGGTTACACTAAAAAAAAATAAAAAAATTGGCACTTGCTACTTCCAGAAGCAACTAATCTTCAGTGCTCAGAGTTTTTATAGTATGTAGCTAGGCAAAGCAAAATGCTATATTAAGCTCAGTCATGAATGTTAGCCTGGATTTGTCCTGTGATCAAAACTTAAACCAATATAATGAGGGCATTTCCTGCAATCCCAGCACCCAGCTCTGTTGTTTCCCTTACTAATCCCACAGTACTACTTGCAGGGTTTGCTGCACAGTAATGCTTAACACCAGGTATTACATAGTACCCATCCAATAGTAGGAAGAAATCTATATTAAATGAAGAAAGTGCAGAACAAATAGGAGGAGGCTTTTCTGCTTAAGTCTTAAAAGTACTGGGCCCAAATCCTCCACCCAGTGATCTTGTGTGAGCAGTATTCATATGATGGAGTAAACAATGTCTTTGAACAAGACCTGATGGAAAAGAGGGAATTAACTGGAAGAAAGAAATAGATCTTGATAGGGTTTGAAGATCAATTAATAATTTACATAATACTTCTTCTGAAGTTATTTTAGATTCAAGATCTTTAATTCTAAATTTCAAACTTTTAAGCAAGGAAACCTTGAAAAAGTTTTAAATCTTTGCAAATTTAAAGTGTATAAACCTGGATCTTTTCAATTGCTAAATTGTTTTATCTAAACATTTTCAACAGCAAATTCTAAAGCAGTAAGTAAATCTGTAGGCCAAATTCAGTCCTTAGCTGGATGCAGGAACCATTTACAAATTTAGGGCCAGTGCAACAAGGTTCATATCTATTCCTTAAAGTGTTATGCTAAGAATTCACATGGTATATTACAACAATATTCTGAGGACTGTGGTTATATTTTTTTTTTGGTGGTGTTTTTTTATTTTTATTTTTATTTTTTAATATTCTATGTATTTAATATTTATGTGTATATCACCATACCATTTCACTGGGGTCATAGCTGGTACAGAATTAAGATTTTTGGCTGACAAATGAGAGTTCTGTACTTCTGGAAAAGCTGGGTGCCCATTCCTGGCCATACTTAAGCCTCCTCAGTCCACTGAAGCCGTGGATTAACGGTTTATCTATGAGCTAAGGTACCTAAACTACCTTAAAGTGTAATTTTCTTCTACTCTTTCTGAGTGGTAAGCTTTGAAAGACCTTGCCTTTGTCTATAAGCAGAATGGAAACTAATGTTAGGACTCTGAAAGTTTCCTGAAATGTATTTTTTTTCCCTCTTAATTCCAACTACAAGACAAGAAGCTGAAGGTCTTCCAAACGCTGTTTGAAAATAAGCTGGAGGTGAGCCATTGTAGTAATCCAGAAGAATTCAACTGTTATGCAAGAAAGGTAGACTAAGCCAGAGGCAAGCATTGACAATTGTTAGGAAAGGTGGCCGAGTTAGTTGTATTTTCTGCATCAAGATCATTCTGCTAATGCTATCACCCAGCAGGCAAGAGAGAAAGCAAGCATAGATGGTGGACAGGAATGGGTTGATTTTTTCCATGTTTGCTTGTGAAATACAGGTCAGAAACAGTGCAAAGCGATAAAGTATGCCTAGGTAGAATTGTCCAACAACATTTACCCTGCTAAAAATCATATTGATGTTAATTCATATTTTACTAATGAATTTGAAGGAAAGTTGTACCTAATGTACTCAAGTTAGGCTTTATTTTATTTTGTTATTATATGCTGTTTCAGTCATATTTATACAGCTACTTAGGAGCTGTCTGAACAAATCACCGATGAGGAGAATAGGGATATATGGAGCAGAGGAGTTCCTGTTATCATCTATGACTGATGATGATGAGAATGATGGGCAGCTGTATACACTGGATTAATCAATCTGATTTGTAGACAGGTAGCACAAGGACACAGTATGGCTACATGCCACTTTACCAAATTTCTTTGAGTCATGCTCTTATTTTTTCTCTGTCGTCCTTGAAGAAGTGCAAGCAAATAGTATATTAGCTACTTGTGCATCTCCAGTATATACATAGTATAAAATATTCAATCCCACCTTCTACTAGAAATTAATAGGGTTCTATTTATGTATTCGCATACATGTGCATGAAGAGGGAGAGCACAGGCTTATCATCAGGAATTTTTCTTTTAAAAAGAACAAACCTAGTAAGTAATTTATCATACTTGCTTGACAGTTATGCCTCTGCAGACTGTGAAGTGCTCCCAAACTCAGGTCTTGTCATGTCCTGCTCTGCTCCTCAAATCATATCCCCTTCTATTTCCTGAAAATTCTGTGGGTTTGCTCACTACACACTGCAAAAAGCTTTGTGAAAAATCAAGCAGAAAATAATAATATATATATTGTCTGTGGCTTTGGATTAACCTCCCTAGGAATGCTTGGCCAAGGGGTCTTGAGAAATTGACAAATAATGAATGATTATAAGCTTTTTATTCAAGATGTATCCATTTGGGCTTAGAAGCTGTAGATGATGTCCCTTATCATCAACTTGTTTTGCAACAACCAAGTACTGAAATGTGATAAAATTGTGAAATGTGTCCTGTGAATTTAAACACTTCAGGTTTCCACATAACTATCATAATTAAAGGGATTATCCCTTGCATGTGGAGTGGACTGTATGTTGCTTTGAGTATTAGTTGTATCTTTCTGAAATGATGGACAATAGAGCTAAGTGGAAAGCACAGATCTTTACTGTTAAGAAGGCTGTTTTAGATTGTTCTCTCTCTCTCTTTCTCTCTCTCTGTCTGTGTCTCTGTCTCTCTCTCTTTCTCTCATTTAATAAAATCACAATGTCTTCCTCCATGGAGTTCCCAAATATAGTAGCAACTGTGGATGTGGAATTTTTTAGCTTACTGGAAACACCTCTGGTGAATTACAATGGCCTGTGCCCTAAACTGCAGGGCCACTAGGCTGCCTGAGAGCATCCAGAACCAATTAGCCCAGGAAATGGGCATCTAAAACAAGTTGGCAGCAAAGGCTTGCTTTGGATATTTCTCACTAAGACACTGACCAGCTGACTTGTTTGGAAATAACTTCTAAAGGGAACTCAGTCATGAACTCCACAATCCAGCTAATTATTACTTGTCAGAAGAACTTTACCCTGGATGCTTAATGTCTATTTATACTGACCTTTACAGTAACACTTGGAGCTGAGATAACTACTTAATAGCACCCTGTCTCCTGAATGCTGTCTTTCAGAAACAGGCACAGCAGGCTTCTGATACACTTTTGCTTTTGTTCAGGACTGTCACCCTCTCTGTCCTGCTTTTATTCAGAACCTTTCATCTAGCCACAGTGCAGATACAGCTATGGCTCTTTTCATGTTGCCTGTGTCCTTTTGCAGACAGCCAATACCTTCTCCAAGCACTTCCCTGTACTTTAAATTTCAATGTCTTCCTTTAAACAGGTTTTTCTGGCTGAAGTGATTTTTCTTGCTCGTTACAATATTTTCACCTGATATAGCATTTTATAGCTCTTATCTTATAAAACTAATTCACTAAACATGCATATAATTGGATCTGCTATTTCTATTTTGCTCTTAGCTTTTAGTACAAGCCATTCATAAGACGTAGACGTGGTTTGGTTTTCAGCGCTGATTGTCCAAACATTTATTCTTTACCTTTTCTTAGACAGTGGCATCACATTGCATAGCCAGGCTGTGGGAAGCAGAACAGCAGAAAACCATATCATTCAGCACCTTATGCATAAAAAAGCTGCCACAAAACTGGGGCTGTTGAAGTTACCATGTTCTCAATATCTAGAACTACTTGGGCATTAAAACCTCTCACAAAGCAGCTTCCTCTGCTCTGAGACTCACCATTTGTGTCTACCCAGGCTACTATGGTTAACAAGCCAAACTGGGTGCCTGGGATCTTTCTGAAACTGCAGGGCACTCTGCAACATCTTTCTGCCACTTCTGCTTATGGTGGAGGTCTTGGGAAACACTGGGAGCCCTGTCTCCCCAAATATACCACAAAACAAGTTGTTGAGAGCCTGGAGTACTTGGTCTCTAGAACAGAGAAGCTGGTAGCTGGCAGCGAGTCAGTTCGTATTGCCTTAAAATTTGGAAACCAGCCAAAACTGGTTCCCACAGAAGATTTCAGCTTTGTTGAATCAGCATTACCAGAGGAAATCTGTTCTGTCAGAGGATTTTCTGTACGATCTTGTGAGCAGAACAGTGAAAACAGCACATGTTACAGGAGCAGATTTTGAAAAGGTCATTGACTAAATGCTCATTTTCCACCTTAGCATATTGAGAGGACTGAGAGAATATTTCAAAAGCAGAACGATGCCCAAGTGCTCAGTTAACTTTGGAAAGTTGCATTTATTTTTTTTCTCTGAATGTCCTGGCCTGATGTCTGCTACTGATGCTGCTTACCCGAGACTGCCCTTTGGAAAATTCCCCCACATGTGGTTTATACAAGTTATACTAAATTTTAAAGATTTAAAAGTTCCCTCTTACTTTTTGCCTGTAGCACTTTAAAGCATTTGAATTAGAATAGTTTAGGAAAATCATTTTATTTTATCCTTATTTATATGTATGCAATAGGCTAAAATCAACACCTTCAAATACTTTCTGATTTTTCCAGAGGCATGTCTGACATTTTGCATTAGAAAATGTAGAGTTTCTGCAGTGGAATCACAGCCACACAGGTAAACAAACTATATTTTTTTATCTAAATATATAGATATGTATAGATATTGATATTTTAAAAACACACCATGAATAAACAAGTAGAGTTCACTTTAAAGTGAAGTTAGAAATGTTAACATTTTAAAATTTCAAAATGGACAACAGTTGTTTCTTAAACAAATTAATACAACAGAAAACAGGAACATTGTTTTGTCTGAAAGGAAAAAAAAAAGAAAGAAAGTGGTCTGTTTTATTTGTGCTCTAATTGGTCAACATGCCTCCTGGCACACACAGATATGCGGGGAAGGAGAATTAGAAATAAAAGCATCCAGCAACGTGGTTTTTGACAGCTGTATTTTATCCTAACATACCATGAGTAAATACAAATAAAATAAAAATCACTAGCACTAGCAGAAAACAAACAAAGAAACAAAAAGTGGAAAACAAGTGACAAGATATCACTCATACCTTCTCTTTGTCCCCTGTGTGTCCTTTGATAATAAGGCAGGTAGCACCCGTGTATTGTGCTGCTGGCTATTGTGCTGCTCTGGCTATTCCTTGACTGTTTAATCTAATTCCAAGATGAAATCAGTAATAAAAGAACTCAAACACTAAAATGGCAAGCGATATGATTCTATTTTCCCTACTGCATGACACAGTTTACACTCATCTCTTCATCTTTCTGTATGCAGTTATTGATAACAAATTAATGGGATGTGACAGAAATGATTTTCTGCCATTCTGTATTGACTGCTATCTCAAAAGCAGTAAGTCATAGGTAAACTTTTTTTGTAACAGGACAAGATTAATATTGAATATTAACACTTATTAAGTTATACTAATTGCAAAAAATATATAATTTTCATTTTAATTAATTAATTCAAATGAAAAACTTCAAAGCCTGAATCTCAATTTAAATACTTAAGCAGTTACTTAAACTGTAGTTCCTGTGACAGGAATGTTCCAAATGCTAGAAAAATACATTGTCTGGTACAGATAGCTTTCTAATGGCAGGATACAAAACCAGTAGTAGTTGCTGGAAGTCTTTTTGCTGACTCTAAGCTTTTTGAATCAAGCCTTCAGTTACTTTGCTTTTGTTCCTTACCTTTATAAGAGTGCTGTATCATAACCTGCAAAGCACTTCCAGAGCTCTCCCAGTCAGGCAAGAGCAGGGTATCAGGCAGATGTTTGTAGCTGCTTGCTGTAGATGTGGATTTTTTTCAGTTGCTTTACAAGCAATGCAAATAATATTTGTTAATGTTTAGTTTGCTTTGTATTGTACTGTGTCTGGGCTCTCTACAAGTGCTCTTATGAGTCAAAATACCCCAAGTATGTGAAGATTTGCATTTTGAGCCGTAGCATGTCATGTTTCAGGAAAAGAGAGTGAGCAAAGTGGCATCAAAGCTGAACAGTCATAAGTGGTAAACGCATGAAATATGGGCTATTCTGAATGTAGGATAGAGGGAAGAGGAGCATAAACTTTGCAAATTCCTTGAAATAGATTTAGAAAATCGTTCGAGAGCAGTTCTTTATGAAATCTCTCAAATGAAGTAATGTTCTGTCTTATACACATAGTCACAAGCACATTTATCAAGGTCTGAATAAAGGATGCTTTTGTAGCCAGTATGGTAGCACCAATGTGAGTATAGTACAAAAATCTTGTGCCCTGCATTACTTTCAGTGTTATGTATGCTGCTATAATTTTTTTCTAAACTGATAAAAGGAAAAAAAAAGATGCAGTTTATAAAGAAACCACAGTATGATTCCATCCTCTTTATCAAAAGTAAATAGCAATCTATGTCTGATATAATGTGTGGCAGAAATTGTACAAGCAATGAGTCTAGAACAGGCTGTAGTCTCCTCTCCTCTCCTCTCCTCTCCTCTCCTCTCCTCTCCTCGAGTCTCCTCGAGTCTCCTCTCCTCGAGTCTCCTCTCCTCGAGTCTCCTCTCCTCTCCTCGAGTCTCCTCTCCTCGAATCTCCTCGAGTCTCCTCTCCTCTCCTAGTCTAGAACAGGCTAGTCATAAACAAAGAGAAGTACCTATTGCTGGTTTGCTCTTTAGGGAATGGCAGGGTGCATAGATGTTTTTTGTCATAAATCTTTTCTGTTCATTTTTGTAATTTTTTTTCTGAGTTTTTCTGTAGAGCTGAATACCTACCCTATTCAGTAGTATATTCATGAGCTCATAGGCCTTAATGTCACTAATGTCTCTACCTGGTGTTTATAACAAATATTGTTTACAAAAAAAATATTTTCCTTATGATGGCTTGTAAATAGCAAACTTCTGCTCAGTAGACAAATACGTGGTATGCTGGCACTGTTTATCATCCTTGACTCTATAAAAGCTGAGGAATGTTTCTGTGGTTGCTGCATGTTTTTCAAAAAATTGTTAGTCCTTAACAGCTATATTTTTCTTGTCTGAAACTAAAATTCATTGATATTTTAGGACATTGGTCTTGGCATGCAAAAACACCATTTTGAGAACAATTTAGATACTAATTTAGAGAACATAAATTTAAATGTTGGCCCTCTACAAGAATTCATGTAATAGCCCTCTTCAAATCAAGCTTTTTCATGTGTGTATATATATATACCTGTGCACGTGCTTTTCTGAAGTGCCCATATGGTGTGAGAAGCTTCACAGCCTGGAAAAGATAGAAGGTCCAAGGCGAGTACCCTACAAGGACCACCATCCTTTTTAGGTAGAGCTGTTCTGAGTACTCTGAAAGTGTTTTGATTATAAAGAAATGACTGGCAAATGCCTTTTGAGTACTATGCTGATGAAAAGGTGGGTGAATGCTACTGATTGCTTTTAAAGCTTCTGAAACAGTAGTATTTGATGGTATTATTGTACATGTAGTGTTGCAACATTCACAGGCTTCAGATTGACTAACATAGAGCTCAACGACTTTGTTCAGTATAAATAACCACCTGTTGAATTTTAGTATGCCTGTACAGATGTTTGTATAACCCTAACTTAATATTGGGAACTAGCAGATACAGAAATACCTTCTGAAGTGAGATATGGATAGCAGTCATGTGGATATGAATCATAAACAGTTTTACTTCTCATCTTATTTTGAGACATTATAATGAGACATTAAAATAGTCTCATCTTTGTAAACTAGATAGTTTACAAATAGGAAAAAGAAAATTGAAAATTACCGGAGCTGGCTGCTTACAATTGTAGTGGTAACCTGCTAATAATTAAAGACACTGATCTCTCTGGCGACAGCAACAGGATCCAAGGGAACAGCATAGAGTTCTGTCAGGTGAGGTTCAGGCTGGGTGTTAGGGAAAGGTTCTTCACCGAGAGGGTGGTTGGGCACTGGAACAGGCTCCCCAGGGAAGTGGTCACGGCACCAAGCCTGATGGAGTTCAAGAAGGGTTTTGACAGTGCTCTCAGACATATGGCTTGATTTTTAGATGGTCCTGTGGGGAGCCAGCAGTTGGACTCAAAGATCCTTGTGGGTTCCATCCAATTCAGGATATTCTATGATTCTATGAAAGACAATAAGCCTCATCTAGCCAGCATGGAAGTGAAATCCTCATTGAAAATATTACTGAGTTCTACATGTTTATATATTAGCTGAGTTTGATCCTACATAATCCAAGCCTAGGGGGAAAAAGCTTTGTGTAGGAGTCTTAATTTTGAATCTTTTATGTTGAAATATAATTTCAAATGCAGCACTTTATAAACTTTCAGTGTAATTGTATTTATTTAAAAAATGTTCTAGGCTATTGATTTTGGTAACCTCTCTGTGAAAAGTTAAAATGTGGTTTTGTTAGATGGTAATTTTATATTTGTTTTTCTAAATACATAAATAAATAATGTCTTTCATTTTCTGTTTAAAAAAAATAGCTTACACCATAAAAGCAAGAAATCCTTTGAAAAACTCTTGGGAACACTGTAATTTACAGGAACAGGATCACAAAAACACTTATTCAAGGTGACAAAGAGGTACTGCCATGACCAAGAGGAATGAATTAGCTTCTACAAACTGACATGTTTTGAGAGAACTACAGAAACAGCATTATCAAAAGCCACTAAGAGATTTAGAAACATTGCATTGCATGTGTGACAAAATCTTGCATCGACTGTTAATGACAGTTCTTCATCAGAGCTCTTTTTAGCTTAATCTGGTGCTTGCTGTTTTAATTTTTTATTTTTTTAACATATATTATGCCTGAAATAAGTGAGAATTTCTGTAAGATACAAAAGAATAAGAACTCAGGTGAAAACATGTTCCTGTGATTGCTACTATCTAAAGAATGAATCAATGTATTTTATCAGTGCTACCCAAAATATCAAGAAAGAGAAAACTGAATATCACTTTTCTCACATTCCTAAAACCAGCTTTCCTAATTGCCAAAAGATTGGCACACTCACCAGAGTCACCACAAGCTCACAGAACAAGGCTAGCAGATGCCTGTGTAGGGAATTCAGAAAAGTATAATTACTGCATTTTTTTTTTCCAAGAAGTCTATATGAATTTCTATCTAGATATAACACACCAAATTTTGGTGGATTTTATGCAGCTGAAAATTATTTAATAAATTTAGAAATTTCATATTTTAAATCTGAGATTAGTAACCTGCTTTAAGTGTTAGCTCTTCTCAGTTCCACCAGCATGTTATTTATTCTTAAGGTCTTAACAAGAATAAGTTTTCATTTATGACAAAATTTTATGCAATCCCTTTTAAGATCTTTATTATCAGACTATGAAAGGAATGGAAAACCAAAACTAGTTTGCTTTTCTTGGAATGTGAAAGAAGTTGCAGAGTTTTGAATCTAGATATAATCACTGGCCAAAATCCTAACCCCGTTTACTAATCCTGTTTTAATGTTACAGTAGGTTTAGGGATACTTCTCACAACAAAGCTGATGTAGCAGCTCATGCTTTAGGAACAGCGTGTTTTTGTGCTTTGAGGAATAAAAAGATAAAAGGAAGTGTTCAAATGTCTCTCTGAGTGGGGGGTAAGGAGTGCAACTCATGCTTCATTATCAGTCATCTTCCATGCTGTGCATTATTACAAAAGTGGTAGAGAAGGTAATTTGTCTTAGACTGAATTCCTAATATTTTCATTTATTGTCCATGAAATGTAGGTAACCCAGAGGCAGACTGTTATGATATAAACATGATGGTGGAGTTTCTATGTTAAAGAAACATAATCTTAAGTTTCTAGGTGAAGTGTATTTTCACCAGAAATTTGTCCCTCTGGCCCAAGTACTCCACCAACTACGAGCAGTAGTCCCATTATATCAAATTCATTCTCAACTGTTTCAGAACTGCAAAGAAATGGTGTCAAATATCTTTTATTCACAACCATTCCATCTCTACAGGTTTCAGAATAAAAACTCCGCTCTGTTATTCAAGCGTTGTAGACAATATGCATTACAAGTGAACAGTAGGCAAAGACTTTAATGAGATCTTTCTATTGTTTTAATGAGGTATGCAAGTCAGTCAGCTATACTACATATACAGAGCAAAACTTTTGGAATGTGTATAGCCCTAAATTGTTCAACTGTCCCAATAACAATAGTTGATGTAGCAGTTCCACAGCCATGTTACCTCCAATGCTGGTAGTGCCTCATGAAGGACTGCAGCTTTGATTTTTTCTTTTGTGAAACACAACTGGAGTATTAGCACAAAAACTTACATGTGACCAAAAAAGAATACCATGTTATGGTTAAGAAGGCAAAACTGATATCTAATTCCCACAGAAAACCTCTGAAGGCAAATAGTTATCAAGCTGCTGATGTTATACAGGACCAGAATTGCTTCGTCATATCAACACTGATCAGTTCAACACTTTATGACATTGTTTGTGGACACTTTATGAGGCAAAGAGGATTCAGAAAGATATTCACAGTTTTGCCATCATCTCAAATGTCAGGAAAGGGGGAATTAGAGGAATTCTTCAGCCTCTCTGGACAGCCTGGAACCTGGCCAAGTGCCATGTCTAAAAGATGTTTATATAGATGCTAACCTCCTAAAATTGCTCCTTAATGCCTGCATTCATGAGATGTTTGCCTTTTTCACCTGGAATATGCAAAAAGCCCTGTTAGTGCTGCCTCATTTTCAGGCCCAGAACTGCTCTGCTTTGAAAAGCTAGGCTCGTCAACAGCCCAGAAGTTGGCCTGAGTGGGATGGCTATCACTTGAGAAACTCTATCTAAAATGTGTTTTCCACACAGGATGGACACACCAGAAGTAGCCACACAATCCTTGACTGATGCAGCTCTGCTGGTACAGTCCCACCTGCTAGGTGTGACTGGGGGGGTTTCATGATACAGTTTCAGGTCAGCACTGTAATATCTCCTTGATTAGAAGGAATCCAGCAGCCGCTGATCATAGAGCAGTAACATTATAGTTCTTTTTGAATAAAAGAGAAGAAAAAAATGAGTGTAGACCTTCACTCAAAAGAATAAGCTCCAGGCAGAAATCAAAGTGGGCAGAAGCACCTTGCTTTAGTTAGATGCAGGCATGGGTTCATAATTTTCCATTGGCTTGCTCTCGATTGCTTTCTCCTCACCAGCTGGGCCATTAGGATTATTCTGAGCAGGTGGCTAATTTCTTTCCATGCTGTCTATAGGAAGCCAGGTGGGCCTTTGTGTTTTTTGGGTTAGGAGCAACTGACATGCTCTTGGTTTCATAGCTGTGAGCAGTGCTTCAAAAGCAAAATTCTGCAGAAGGTAAGGGTGTTTTGGAAAATTGAATCTGAAGAGGTTGGTGAAATAAATGTAAAGCAACCATTTGAATTACATGTGATGCTGCGTGTCTTTCAAAGACCTGTGGAGAACACCAGTGTTGAGGTTATCAGTCTGCTGTTTCCACCCGCTGAGAGTGTCTTTAAATTCCAGTGACAGAAAGTGAAATAGATACTGCAGTTTCTCTAAAGCTAGCACTTCTTTAAAAAATAAGAAGAAGGAGAGAAAAGAATTATGAGATAGCTAATGTCTCATGTTCTGCATACAGTGTGATTGGACAGGTGTTTTGTGCAGAATCCTCAAGGAATGTCTGCATCAATATAAACAGGAAGGAGTTTCCATTTCATAAATCACTAGATTGGCAGTCATCCATTACAATTTGTCACAGACATTATAGTGCAAAACCGAAGTACTGCCCTGGATTTTATATCCCTGTGACTGGAAAATTTGAACCCAGGGATTTGTAATTTGGGTGACTCTAGGTGTAATCATCCATGGCAATCTTATTAACTACTATTATTGCTGTGAACATTTTGGACCCTTTTTCTTAATGGACTTTGCAAATGGATTTAGTGATTAACCCTGTAACATTTTCATAATGATAACTACTGTCTCCTGCCAGAGACAAAATATGATAATTTTGAATATCAAGCGATTGCCTTATTCATGGAGTAAATATAGCATCATGTCGCTATACAGGAAGATTTATGAGTTAATCCCTGTATAGTGATAGATAAAGCAGCCCTTAGGTACACGCTGTTTATAGTAGATATAATAGAGAGTTGGGCATTACTTTATTAGTGACAGTATGAGTCAGGGGACACTTATGTGCCATGTGCTCCTCATCATGCTCATGCAAAAATTCCATGAACACTCAATAGATATTGGTGGTAAAAGCTGAGATAGCCAAGATAATTACGTATCCTTACTCCCTGTAGCTCACAAGAGCAGAAGACTAGCTGAATGCCCATGTGAGGCATAGAAAAGTGTATTCTTCAACAGTGCTGAATATTGATGTAAAAAGAGTAGTTTTTTTCTATCTTGGCAGTAGTTCTCATGCCTGAGAATTTTATCAGCAGCAGAATTATGTGTACAAGTTTTGAGGCAGTTATACTTGACTTTCATTTATTGTTAAATATGTGGGTATTTTAAAGTTCTTTTTGGTTTAGTATTCTTTTATTCTCTTCCAAAAACCTCTAGCCTCAGTCTGGTGTTAGTAATTTGGTATACTTCGCTGTACTTTAAGGATAACACTTTTGTAATCATTTTGTATGGGCTGTTTGTACTATGAGCTAAACATAATATATGCTTCTTTCAAATGAGGTATAATTCCTGAATAAATTATATATAGTGAATTTCAGTGCTGAACTTGGACCTTATTTGCTTTGGTGTAGTAGAATTTTTCTTTTGACTGTTCCAGCTGTCACCACTTTGCAGTCATCGTTCAATGCAGACAGCGTGAGCAAAAACTATTTCTATCATTTTTGCAGAAAATATTTTTGACCTTGTGAAATTCTAAAATTTCATTTCATTACTTTGAAAGCTAAGATTTAGCATAGTGAACATCAGGCAATCTGTAGTACTTAATCTACTAGCTCAGCAGAACACCAAATTAATTCAAATTTGAAAAGGACTCTCCATCTGTAGCAAAAGCATGTTCTCAATTACATATTGAATTAAATAAGAGATAGGAATACTTCTGAAAGCTTGAAATTTATGGTTTCATTAGACTGAAAAATTAAACCTAAAAACGTGTGAAAATCCACATTAATCATTTAGTTTTAGCACATAAATGCAAATGGCTTGGAACCTAGCTTCGTTTCAGACTGTAAGTAGTAATTACCTAGTGATACCTCATGAGCTTCATTAGAACCCTGCTTTTAATAAAAGTGGGGAACACTAGGGATCTGCACAAATAAGAGGATTATGGTATTTAATCAGCACAAAGTGATAATGATAAAGCTACATTAGATAGAATTTCCAAACATGAAATCAAGAAAGATGATATAAGTGGGTTAAAAGTTCATTTTAAGGTATTTTATTTGATGAGTTTTCTTCTGTTCATGAACTCTTTGATTTGTATGAATTAGTTTTGATGCTTGAAACAATCGTATTCAAGTTAGTAGATGGACAATTCTTTCTGCCAAACTGTTTGTTCTTATACAATGACAGTCTAGAATTATTTTTAATTTTCATTAGAATTTTAGTATTAATTGTCCACAATTTGGAATATTTAATGACTGCTTTAATCAAAAAGTTGCTCGTGGTCCATTGCTGACCTATGTATTGTCCATAAGATGTAAGTTCATGTACAACCATATATACATGAGAATATTCAGCATAAAGATCCAGAAATATCTTTCTTTGTTCAGCCTTATGAACAATAGTCAAACTATATACAGAATTTCATATAACAAAAGAGTAGCAAATAGAATTTATGGAAAGGAGATGGATTTTTCTTAATCTTTGATTATCAGCCTGAGAGTTAGCTGGGCAAAATATAACTTTTAGCATCTGGATTTTAATTTCCCTTTTTCATATGTTCAAGAAAACACACAAAACTTCAGATGAAACATTGACCCTATAATATCATATTGATTTTGTTGTTGTTTAGCATGTATTCATATTATCATAGTGTATATGTGAGAACATTATGGGAGGAAAAGACAGTGGCACAAATACCCACAGAACATCATAATTTACCTTACAGATTGAATCTGCTATTGAAAGCCCAAGTTGAAGAAAATATACTGGAAAATGTTTCTCAAACATAACGACTTAAATAGAGTAGTAGAGTACTGATAGACTTATACAGGGGAATTTTATCTTCTTGGAATTGTGTGCTTTTAACTTATTCTATTCAGTTATTTCATGGGGTTGCTGCAACTTGTAGACAATGATTCTCTCTTACCATACATCTTAAAAATAATAACAAAGAAAACTGAGAGGTTTAATTTTTAATTATTATTATTAATTATAATTATATATTTTTAATTATTTTTCACGTTGGTTCTCATGCAGCCTATTTTAGATTTTATTTCAATATAGGAATAACAACTATTAATCTGGGAGGAAATATTGGTACATGGTGGTGGAAAAAAGTAATACAGAAGTCTCCCTTTATAGGCATTTTACATTGATTTGAATCAGTTTATACATTTGATAGTATCAGATGCACTATTCAGGATACCATGACCTACTGTGAGTTTTTACTTAATGTATCATTAAGGTAGAACAAATGTACATTTGGTATTCCTAAAAGACATCAAAGCATTAACCCTTTATTTTTCATTATTTGTTTTATGATCTCATCACGTTCTTGTAAATTGTCTTTTCATTTATAATCTAAAATTTTAATAGTGTCTCATTCCATTGCTTTGACTCTGGGCCTTATCTCATCTTGTGATATCCTCACCACTGCAGCTTTATCACCTGTGAAGTGTATACGTAGGCCTAGTACTACCTTTCTAGACTCCTCTTCCTGTTCATACACAGTTCTAACACTGAATACTAAATGTTCAGTTCTTCTTAGCTAGTCATGAAGAACTCACTGTACAAATTGGAAGGTTAACTAAAAAAGGTGCTTAAACAGTTTGGGTTTCTATGCCCAACTGCATAAATAACCTGCATAAGATGCGCTTCAGAAGATGCATGTGACTTTTGCACTTCTGCAGTTGCATTTTGGATTGCCCCAGATATCCAATCATATGCCATTCATCCTCCTGATCTCTGTATGAGATTGATATTTAAGGAATGAGTTGGAAGAAAAAGATTTTTATATGACTTCTTTCAAGCACAGAAGCTTTATAATTCAAGATTCCTACATAATAATGAAAGTCAAGGATGACTCTTGGAGAATACTTTTTTTTTTTCCTGGTTGAGTAGCTGGAATTTTGTATGATTTTATATATTTTTCTCATTAAAAGCCATAATAATGAGTCATTCTGTCATTGCATCCAATATGTAATCTAGATGTTCACAGCAACGATATGTTTATAACTCTAATGATTTTTAAGTTCTGCATTGATTCCTCTTCTATACCAAGATTTTAACTGTTTTTGGTGTTCTGAAATTCCTGTTTTTTCTCTTACACAGTATAAGAATACTTTGACTGTTGATCTTAATCAATGTAATCAATTTCAAACTTATTACTTTACCCAGCACTCATTGTACCATGCAGTTACAGCCTTAACAAAACATTAGTGCTGCTGTTTTTCTCATTAAATTTTCCTAAAGGACATCTTAGAACCCATATATTTTCTACATCACTGTTGGTGCTTCATTACAATAAAAAAGCACCTTTACTCTGCTATAGTTTTTCTTTCTAACTCACTCTGTAGGTTCTTGTCAACGTTTTGTTTTTTTTTTTTTTCCCCCCCAAAAAATCAGATACCTTTCTGTCCTTTTAAATGTAATGCACAAATTTCTCAGAATGATGTTAACTGTAGCAATCAAATTCTTCATACCTGGGACCGAAAAACAAGTCATATTAAGGTCAAACATGCTTAGATCTGTGTTGTCTCATTATCCAATGACCTCAGAGGGTAAGATATTTAAAAATAATACAAAAGCAAATAGATATCAGAACTTCTGGAACAAGGAGAGTGCATGCATCTAATTTTTCAAATGTTTCAGTCATTTATAAAATCTCCAAGTTCAGATTATATACATATATATGTATATAAATATGTTGGTCTCAAATTACTTTTGGTTATCTTGAAACCTTATCTGATTAATCAAATGCTTACAACAAGCAGTCCTTACGGCGAGAGGAAGTTGAAAAGTCTCATTCTGGCACAAAATGATTCCCACGTCTTTATCTTTTTTGATATTACTGGGGTTGTAGAAGAATCCAAGAACATTTATTGCAGCAGGGGTTTGTAGGGCTGTACCTGATATTTCAACTTGTCCATCGTAAGAATTTTTGCTGCCTAAGAAGCAGTGCCTCCAGGCTGCTCAAACAAGTACAGCTGTTTCATTTTCCAGCCATATGTCTAGACTGAAATATAAAAATAATATATCACTTACAGCATCTGTGACATTTAGTACCAGACGTACTAATGATAGATGTCAGAGGTGTTAATGATGGATGGTTATATACAATAAAAACAGAGCTTAACATCTTCCACTTTATTTATAAATGACTAAGTCAAAAACCTTTATTGTTGGCAATCGTAATAAAATTTATTATTTTGTTTTGGCAATGACTACTCTTGTCACATTTGAAGTGTGAATATTCAGAACATACATATACAATACATAGGACTGACCCTTGAGCACTGTAAAAACAAAAAATCTAAATTCATTTAATAATTCCCAACAAATAAATAATTAAAAATAAAATATAAATTACTCTTTATCTAGTGGCACAGTTGAGCATTATCTAGAATGAAGATAGCTAATCCTCTACAGTCTAGAGATGCAGCTACTAGCTATTCTCAAACTCACAGTCTTTCTGAGTTTGAAATAAGTTTTATTGTTCTAGATGCAGCTCAGATGGTTGAAAATGTTAGTTCATAGCTTCTCCCAGTATGTCATCACCTCTAAGAGTTATCACCACTTCTGTTTGCCAACCTAAGCACACTCAGTCATCACTAACTTGCTTCTGTAAAATTATCTGGCTTAGAAAAATACTTACTATTAGCTTATGCTAATGTGGAGTGCCAATACCTAGGTTAAGCCAATAGATCTGAATAGACATTAATAGGAAGGAAAGGGTGATATGGAACGAAGAACAGTATTGGCTTTACCTAGCACAGCTGTAGCCAAAAAATGCACATCAGACATCTTATGACCCCAAAGACATTCTTATATTCTAATATTCTCTGTATTTAACTGCAGTAATGTTAGCTGGACCATGAGATGCCTGGTTAATAAAATAATGTATGATTTTGCATAAGCTTTATTCTATTATTCACCTGATATTTGGTGTTTTAAAAAAAAAAAAAGTTATTTGAATGTGATGAGTCTGAATAGCCAACATATCTGATCAAAATCATATAGCTGTTTTGGATGATTACTGAAGGACACCACAGAGATGGAGGATGTATATGCACAAATTTGATGCTTGAAATTAATAATAGTTTATAGATGATTTTAGACATGAATTGAAATTGAAATGAGTTTTCTTATACCACAGAAGTAATATAAATCTGTTGAAGCTCTGGGCTATTCTATGGTAGATGTTTGTCTCTTTAATAATAAATTTCCAGAGTTGAGAAACTGTACCAAATTTATACTATTTTTATAGTGTGAATCCATTTTTTGGAGCTCATTTAACCCTATCAATTTAACTGATGTTACAAGTGCAGTAATATCTTGCAGTGGTATAAGCACACTGATGATTGAGTCCCACATGAGTACTGATGAAGTGGAAGAGTAGCAGGAGTTTAAATCAAAGAAGATTTAAACCTTTAATTCTTCTGAATTACCAATTTTGCTTAAAAGAATTTTACTCCAGATTGGAAGTCATTTTGGAAAAATCTAATTCTATATGCTGAAACAGATAAAATTGCAACCAGTCTAATATTACAAGTTTTATTGGAATTATCACAGAAATTAATTCAGTACAATACTATTGGTTTTTATTCCACTACCTGTGGCAATTGAATTCTAACAGCTGCACAAAGTGTTTAAGCAGTACCTTAAGGTGAAAACTCTTGTGATTAATTGTTTCCAGAACCACCCTGAACATAATAAATATGTAAATATTGGATAGTTTTTCAGTATTTCTGCCTTTATTTGATAATACCAAAAATAATAAGGTAAATTATCGATCAGCTTAAATATACATTAATAGAAAACAAGCAAGTTATGCTTTCATTTGGAAAAGGCATTGCAATTAAACACAGGCAGCTGTTGCAGAAACCTTAAGGTTTAATAGGGAGACCTATAAATCATGATTTATAGTGAATGAATGCAATTTCTTGAAATGGATCAAGCTTGAATTAAACCTGCTCCAAATATGCACTTTATAAGGTTTTTTATCTAGCTCTATACGATCCGCAAAATGTCACTTGAATGGTAGCCAGGGATGTAATTTGTACTTCCCATGCGAAAACAGAAACAAAGTTAAAACTAAAGAGAGTATAAAGCACATTGCACATTCCAGTCATCAATTCTTCCTTGTAACATCTCTACAAAGTCTCTTTTTACTGCAGTTATTTTTTTAATACCAGCATTGGACATTTCATGGTATCTCTGGGGTCTTTGAACTTCATGGGATCATATATCTAAGGAGCAGTTTTCTGCCACAGACTAGTAAAAGAATAGGGAGCAGCATTATTTCAGAGATGATTTTCAGAGTGGGAATGTATGTGAAGGTATAGAGAAATGTTTATGGGGGCGAAAGCATTCAGCTTTTCTGTGTAGATTTAAATTGGCAGTCACAGGTGTAGGAGAGTTTTGGATAGTTAACTATTTTGTAACATGACTGCAGCTATGAATATGTTAATTTTCCATATGCACAAATTATATGAGGATTATATGACAGATCATCAATATATGAACTTGCCCCATAGCAAATGAAAGTTCAATTGTCAATGAAATAACCTGGGACAGTCTTGGACAGTAACATTCTAACTTCTTTGTGAAACTGTAGAAGCATAACTCCTGAGAGGTTTTAACCTCCCGATGCATTCAGTGTCCTGTCAAATGGCAGCTTCAGTTCTGGAGGGCCCAAGATATGAAGTCTTCAATGCCTCTGTGTTCTACCTCCTTGCTAGAATGAGAAGGATATTCAGTAGTTCTGCAGATTTTGATTTTTCTATGTATGCTGGAAATGATGGCCACCAGCAGAAGAGACAGAGATGGTACCTGGAGCTTCTCAGTTACTGGTGGCTTCGCGCAAGGTAAGCTATTGCTCAGAAGACTAAGTTACACATGCAAGAATATATCCATGATATTGGCCACTGTAGTTTTAATCAAAGCCAAACTGTATGTAATTTTCAGTGCTGGTTGTCTCTGTCAAAATCTGAACAGGGTTACTGTGGGATATATCTCTATGCTGATAGCCATGCAGCGTTGCCACTGGTGTTACAAACAGGAACGCAAGGCAGATGGGTGCTGTCATTTTCTCAGAGCTATTAGCATTTCATGAATTGAGAACACACAGAAAATAACCCTAATTATGTTAAGAAATGGAAATGATTAGAAAACAGGAAATGATTAAAACCATCACCAACAAAACACCCAACCAGAGATAAAAAAAAAAAAACAGGGACCATCTTTTGAGTAACATGCTCACTTTCTCGATCCACTTTAATAGCCTATTAAGGCCTGTAAATCAACAACACAGTAGGAGAGAGAGCCACACTTTTTAAAATTTAGTTACACTTGGTTTGAACTGTAGTATACCATAAAATAGATAAATCCAGAAATGTTAACAGGTTTTATCCTCATTATCTGAGTTGCAAAATGATAAACATGGAAAGATGCTTTGTAACTACTAAATAATTTTAGGAAATTGAAACATTCTGATTATCTATAGAAAAAGGTGTTTTGTTGACTGATCAAACGAAAATTTGAGACTTGAGAAATGATTGTCAGTTCCAAGTGTGAATGAATGCATATATATGTACATCTATATAGAAAAGAGAAATAGGTCAATGTTTGTTTTACTTCTGTATGAAACTAACACTCAAATCATGCTTTGGGTGAGTTTGTGCCACGTTTCGACTTTCTTGCAGTTTGAGGGAAAAACAAGCTAATCTATTGCTAACTAAAATAAATATTTAATTACTAATCTGGGTAACAGACACACACACACAAAAAACCAAACAAACAAACAAACAAAAAAAACATCTCCTCCTCCTGCTACCCTTCTCCCAAGCTCAAATACCAAGCTTACTTTTCTGCCACTGCCCCAACTGGTTGCAGGGATTTGGGGATTATGGTCAGTACATAGTGGTTTCTCTCTACTGCTCCTTCCTCTTCACGTTTTCTGCTCCAGCCTTGGGTCTCCAAAAGCTGCAGGGGACATCTACTCTGCCATGGAGCTCGAGCTTGAACTCCTTCTCCTCCTGTGCCCTTGATGTTTCCTCTGCTGTTTCTTGCTCTTCTTGTTCCCTCCTCCTCTCTCCTTCTGGCATTTTATGCCCTTTCTTAAATGTGTCTTCATGGAGGTATCACCAGCTTCACTGATGGGCTCAACGGTGCCCTGTGGTGGATCTCTTGCAGAGCTGACGGGACCAGGCTGTGTCCAGCATGGGGGCAGACCTGGCCTCCTCCCACAGAGGCCACCCCTGCAGATGCCCCAGCTACCACAGTCTTGCCACCTGCACCCAAAAACACATGTACCATGAAAAAAGCTCTGAAAATGTTTGATTTTAGTCTATGTTAGAATTGGAAAAATTTGTAAAGTTTTAATTGTATGGAAAATCCAGTTTCCTTTCAATTTTTTTGCCTCTTTCTGGCATACACAGTGGGTGATCACTTGCTCTGCATTGAAGGTGAAAATCTGAAACTGCAAAACCTGGATTGGTTAAAAATCAAATGACATAACTAAAAATATAGCCATGTGGCTGAGCCTTTGTTTTTAGAAAACAACACTTCTTTAATTCCTTAGCACTGCTATAATTCACTGTCATCTTCCCTCTCCCCACCAAAGTCATTCTGAAATCTAATTGATTAAGAAAGAGTGTATCACCTCTGGAAAACTTAACCTTAAAGCTTCTAATTTTCAATAGCTGAGTTGCAATTAACCAATTACTTTTATTGTTTAGTGCTCAGACTTTAACAGCCTTTAAAAACGCTGCTATAAACACCAGTTGTTTATGATCCTGCAGTTGTAAGACACAATGCTATTTGCATCTTGGCAGGTATTTCATCTCTGGTGGCTGAGAAATACATCATATATCTCTGCTTGAAAGCTCTTCAGCAGTATTCCATATTTCCTGTCATTAGCAGTGCAGCTGCAGGTCCAATCACATCCATTTTGGCACAGGAGTCTGTTCTTCTAGCTCACCTTTGCAGCAGCTGTTAGAGAAAAAATCCCTTGGATTTTAGTCAGCACACTAAATATTCTGTAAAGATTAGTAATCACTCAGACTGGCATACCAGAGGAGAAACAAAAAGGCTGTAGTTGACCTTTTCCAACAGGAAATTCCAACATCATATTGTTACAAGATTTGTTTACTTACATTTTTAAAGTGAAAATCTACAAAATGTTCTGCTATAATCCTGATTTTTTTTTTTAAAGGCTAGCAGCAAATATATGTTCAGATTCTGCCCAAAGTAAAAGGAACTCCACGCAGAGACTGTAAAGGAAACAAATGTGCAGAAAAAAGCAATCAGAGAGGAAAGCTAATGCAAGAATGAAGTAAGAAGTGTATTGTATGTGCTGTATATGGTAAAGACTGGACAAAGCAAATTAAACACTTTCACTAGGACTAGCATACTCGTTAAGGAAATACAAAACTGTCAACAAGAAGAGAAAATGTCATGAAATGTCAGCAGCAGAATAGCTACAAAATGAAATGGAACATTTTCCTTGGGATAAAAGCTTCATAAACTCCATGAAATTCTTCCAATCAAGTTCTAAAAGAACAAGAACAAAGCCTGAGGGAGAAAATGTCAGTGCTAATAGACAGTCAAATGGAAAACAGTCCTATTGGGCAGAAAGAAAAATAAATGTATCCAAAGTAACATCCAAGCACAGACTGACCGGAGCGAATGACCTGGTATAGGAGTCTTCAAATTTAGAGATAACAATTGCTTTTTTGAATAGGAACACAGGCTATATTTGATTTTTTTGAAAGGTTTTATGCATGGTAATACAGACAGACCAAAAAAAAAAAAAAAAAAGGCATAGAGAAAAGCTCCTCTGGAATCCAGTCTTTTCTAAAATATATATAATTAATTTTGTAGCTTGAGATTATAACTATCATAAGGACAATTACAAAAGGTACTAGCCAGTGATGCATTGTTTGTGGTTTTAATTCATGAAATGGAGTTACTAATGGACTAATTCCTATTCCTATTTCCTTTTCAAATACATAAGAAGTATAGGCAGTGGGGTCAGAGACTGAGGAACAGTTCACAGTCTAAGTAAATCTGCACTGAAGTTGCACGAAAAGAAGACAAAGTGTGTACTATTGACAATGAA
Source organism: Anser cygnoides (assembly GCF_040182565.1). Lineage (NCBI taxonomy): Eukaryota > Metazoa > Chordata > Aves > Anseriformes > Anatidae > Anser > Anser cygnoides. Next base: position 50,466,282 of record NC_089876.1, read on the forward strand.
GACATCCTGAGTAAGAATCTATGCTTGAATTTCTGGGCAAGTGCTTCTCTGTGCTGTGACAGAACAGGTGGGCTGTGCGTCCAGCCCCAGGTATACTTGTAACGCAGGTGTTTTTATGGCTGTAAATTCAGTGCAATGAACAGTAGCATCTATAAATATACAGAGGAGAAACCCCAAAGCATTGTACCCTTTTCTGTGCACCTGAATTTCCCTGAAGTTGTAATTATTTTTAATTCGCCCCAGAGAAAGTCTTTGTGTAAATTAACGCAGGTTCCAGTGTGAAGCATCATTCATACGGAAGTAACAGTGAGAAAATATCAGCATAGCAGTGTAACTTTACATAGAATGTTTTCGTTATTCTCTGAGAATGAGTTTTTTTTTTTGTTTGTATGTTGTTTATTTATTTATTTATTTTTCAAATGAATATGGCCTATTTTGTGAATCCAAACCTTAGATGGCACAGAGACATTGGGTTACTTGGTTCAGTGAAAATGATAGTTCCTTCAGGCCTAAATCGTTGTTCATCTTCAGGTAGCAGAGTAAATTGTGTTATGAAAATTTATATGGTGCGTGGTAATGTATCAAAATGGCCAAATAAATTTTTGTGAGTTGTTATGTATAGTGGACTTACGTTATTAGTGCTTTTCAAAGTGTTTTTCTAGTGTCAGGAAAAGAAGCATTTCTCTCTCCTGTGGTTAGACACCTTAGTCCTTCTTTTGCAACTAAGAATGAGTTCAGTCCATTAATACAGAAGACATCTTGAGCTCAAGTACCTGGAGATCATGAATCTAACTTTCCAACTTCCTTTGCCTAAAGCAGATTCTCACCTTTATCCTTTTTCAGAGACTCTTCTTGTATTTTGAGGGGTAAGTGCCCTCATTACCACATCCTAACTTTTAATTTTTATTTTTTTTACTTTGTATAAAATCACAATCTATTAATATAAACTATTAGCCATTCGTGATTCATAGACCTATGAATAGTTTTGGGGGCTTTCCATAAGTATACTAGTGTATAGAATAGAAAGAAAGAAAAAAAGTGTAGGTAATTTTATTTTATTATTATTTTTTTTTTCTGGTAGAAGAGACACATCATTTCAGTAGACATGGAAGATTTCTATCAAAAAGGAAAGAAAACAGCTCAGATTGAAGAGATTAAGTCTAACGTTACTGCCACAGAAACAATGGCAGTAACACAGTCCTCCAGGCTTTATGTCTACTATGAGTTTAGCAGTATGTCTGCAGCAGCAGCATCAACATCCAAGCAATATATTATTTGTCTCTGGCCTTGGATGCTAAGCTAGGTTGGGGATATTTAAAAAAAAAAAAAAAAAAAGTTGGGGAGGGGGGAAAGCAGAGGCGGGGAGAGAAAGTAAGATCCCAGAATGCCTGCATCATTATAATGGTTGAGGTAGGTAATATCTGTATTGCCCTACCAGTGATTAGAGCAGGAGTAACTAACCTACAATTTCATGACAGGATCTACTGAGTTTGGCTTGGATGGAGTTAATTTTTGTTCATAGCAGTCTATATGATTTTGTGTTTTCAGATTTGTAACTAAAAACATGCTTATAACACACCAATGTTTTAGCTATAGCTGAACTGTGCTCATGCAGCATCAGGGCCTTCTCTGTTTCTCTGCCCCCCAGTAAGGGGCTGGGAGGGGACACAACTGGGATAGCTGACCCAAATTCACCAAAGGGATATCCCAAACCACCTAACATGATGTTTGGCAATAAAAAATGGGGAGGGGGTTGTCTTTCCACATAATCACGGTTTGGAGACTGGCTGGACATCATTACGAATGTAAGGATAACTAAATCTATTTTTTTAATAGCACAGTGTTTATAGAATGTAAATGTTATGTCTTCCAGACACGCTAGCTGCATGCCTTATGAAAGAAGAAAAAAAGTACACATTCCTAAATTTGGCTGAATGAAGGAACATATTTGAACTGTAAATGTGAGTGCTTATTTGTGTAGTATGCTGTAGTATGGATGCTGTAAAAAAAAGGACTCCACTGGACCTCTGATGCCCAATGTGGTAATGCAAAAAGGTGCGAATAGAAAGATAGATACTTAAACTTAGCAAAACCCACACAAATGTGTTTATATACAGGGCATTCCTTAAGCCAAAAGCTCTTTAGGAGGAATTATCTTAGAAGAAAAGAGAAGAAAAAAAAAAAGCCTAAGGGATATGTAAGGTTCTCTCTTTAATTATTTCTTCAGTGCCTGGAAAAAAAAAACACCTTCATTTCTTTAGGGATGCAGAGATGACTAAACCCAGGAGAAGATTTACGCTTGTGAATTCTGGATAGAATCTGGTTACTACTGATCAGTGTCCTGACTTAGGCACCTCACTTTTTAAGAAATGTAATACTTAGGTTCCTCTCTTTCACCCTCAGCATTTACTCCTGATCACCTTGGTACCCAGTAATTATAAGTGCAAAACCACTGCTGAGGAAAATGATTGTCTAGCTCTACTCTGCACTGGTGCAGCCTCACCTTGAGTCCTGTGTGCAGTTCTGGGTGCTAAAATGTAAGAAGGTCATAAAACTATTGGAGCGTCTCCAAAGGAGGGCAACAAAGATGGTGGAGGACAAAACTTAAGAGGAGGGGCTGAGGTCCCTTGGTTTGTTCAGCCCAGAGCAGAGCAGGCTGAGGGGAGGCCTCATGGCGGCCTGCAGCTCCCTCACGAGGGGAGCAGAGGGGCAGGCGCTGAGCTCTGCTCTCTGGGAACAGCGACAGGACCTGAGGGAACAGCATGGAGCTGGGACAGGGGAGGGTCAGGCTGGGTGCTATGGAAAGGTTCTGCACCCAGAGGGTGGTCGGGCACTGGGACAGGCTCCCCAGGGAAGTGGTCACAGCACCAAGCCTGATGGAGTTCAAAAAGCATCAGGACAATGCTCTTAGACATATGGTTTGATTTTTAGGTAGGCCTGTATGGAGCCGGGTGTTGGAATTGAAAGTCATTGTGTCTCCCGTCCAACTTGGGATATTCTGTTTTGTTCTGGTAGTGGGGTCTTCAATTCCTTTTCCCAGACTTCCTGTCTGTAACCTTAACAAAAGGGTTGAGGCAGCTTGGATGGGATTGTGAACTCCACAAGATGAAAAAATACTTCAAAGAAAAAAAAAACACAACTCATTCTCCCCACTCCTGACCCTCTGCAAGCTCTGTATGTGTAAAATACAGATGATGAATAGCAACACCAGAACAGAAGGAGCAAGTGGTCTTCCCATTCATTTCCCCTGCCTTTGAAGAATCCAATCCCCAAAGACTTATTCTCCATGAGTGTAGTTCCACTGAATTCAAAAACAAAATTTATATTTGTGTTTATGCAGCGTACAGCCCCTTCAGGCTTTTCATCCATGAACAGATGCAGCAAAGTGAAAGCATCCAGAACCATAGAGGTACTGCTCTCCATGGTGGATTTCCATGGCATCTTTCATTCCAGCTCTCCAGATTTTATTTCCACTGAAATTATGAGGTAATTTAAAGGGTGCTTTTAAGGCTTCTTATTCAGTATGAGATTAATGGGAACATTCAGCCTCGAGATTAACAGAGTATACACCTAGAGATGAGGTAGTTTGAGCTCTGAAGATCTTGTTCAGTAGAAGGGAGGAATGTTAGCTGCTGCTCCACTAATTAATGGTTAAATTACCCTTGAGTAGTAGGTAGCATATCTTTACAATCTGGTAGCTCTAAATTTCACACCTAATTGTAGCAGTGGGAGTTAGAACATAGGTTGAAGACATAATGAAATTACCACAGGGAGGAACAGACTAATGAACTGAAGTCCAGCAAAAAGTTATAGCTACGTTGATGTCATCTTGAAAATCTGTAAATAACAACTTTGAAAACTATTGAGGGCACTAGACAATGGATTTTGTGTGTATATAAGCATGAAATGTAGATTGGGAGGAATAATTGAGTTTGCTATATTGTTAAGTATGTACTTGGAAAAAAAGCACTTGGTCATCATGCACACCTTTTTCATCTTATTTGCATTTTTAATGCAGAAAACCACAGAATATCTCTTCAATCATACTGAATTGGTTTGTGTCAAATAGTGTATATACAACTTTGTAAGTTTTTAATTCTTCATCAAAAAGCTGAGAGAAAAATGTATATATATTTCTCTTGTTGCTTTTGGTATTTGGAATTTCAAAGTCAAACTTTTCCAGTTTTATGAAGAACTCTGAATTCTTATTTTATTGAGTAGTAATTCTAAAACAGCTTATTAATGAAGTGGCCTATCTTAAATATAATTATCTTCAGTTAATAAAATACAGATGAGTGAATCCAGTGCTTTAGCAAATTTAGCAGAAAACTGCTCTCTGCAGGTGTCTTCTTCAAGGTCTTTTAATAGGATTTTATAGGTTTATTATTATTACTAAGTTCCTGTTTTGTGGAAATGTCATATGAATATCATATATGATCCTTTGCTTGCTTTGTGTGTTTGACAAAATGCCCCTTGACCTTCCAAAAGGTAGCCACAGCATTTGCTTGTTACATAAACTAAAATGCAAGTGATGTGACTATACCTATACAACCTTTGTAAACCTCATCTTTCCAGGTACTGTGGATTTTTTCATGGATTATAACTATACAAGCTGCACCAGCTATACCAATATCACCTATATCAAAGTTTAAGCTTTATCCAAAACCTGGACATTATCCAACCAGTGAATCATTCTAATAGTGGGTTCACTAGTCACCTGTGCCAGCACCTCAGTACTCACCATCACAGTTCTTTCATAATATCCTACCCTTTTTTTGCTGCAGATTTGCTGCTCCACTGCTTCTTGTCCCATACAACACTGCAAGGCAGGAATAAATTACTTTTCCTTTGTTCCACAGCCTTTTACGTAATTAACGCTATCCTCATGACCTGATTCAGATTTTTTTTATTAATTATTATTATTATTTTAAGGTTAAAAAGCTGTCCAGTCTTGTCTCTTATATTCTGTTGCCTAGACCTCTGACCACCTGCTGATATACTCTAAGCTGTATCCAGTTAATTCACTTTCTTGGACCACAGTTACCAAGCCTGCACTATTTGTATGAGGGCCGTAGCCTTGATAATTAGAGCAGGGAACAGGTGTTCAGCCTTTGATGCTTCTATAATTCTCAGATCCCTTTCTGCAGGTCTGCTACCTAGGCATTTTTTTTTCCATCCTGTCTCACCTGTTCTATATGCATGTGGCTATTGTTGGCTTGCACCAATTTTCACTTTATCATCAGTATATTGTCCTGAAATTTAGGTGCAGTCCCTCTCACCTTGGTGCAAATACACTTAACACCCTCTGCTCCCCCATCCATGTAAATTAATGAATGTAAATTAATGAATGTAAATTAATGAAGTGAGTGAATAGATCCTAACTCAGTACAGGCTTCTGTATGTCCCCCAAAACACTCTTTGAATTTCACTATGTTAAATGCTAGATGACTAGAGTTATCCAACTAGTTTTGCATCTAGCAGTTAAATCAACCTCAGCTTCCCATCTTTTTATGAGAGTATTTTATAACGTTGTAGTATATGATACGTACTGCTTCTGCAGAATGTTTGCAAATAACTTGCTGGAATATTTATGTCACGGTTTTCTCAGAACTGAGCACAAGCTGGCTATATTTCTTTAGTTTCCTTATGCTCATTTTTCCCCTCCCATTAACTTACTATACTATGCTTACTATATATATATATATACACACATACTTACTATACTATACTATTACTTACTATATTCACTAATAATACATTAACATTTACTAACAATAACTTATTATTTTCCAATTTTTTTGGTGCTTCACTCTTCCTTGATGATTTGTAAAAAGATTTTTCAGCATGTCCTTTAAATATCTCAGGAAGAAGTTCAACAAGTCACAAAGTTTTGAAAATATGTAACTCTAAACTTTTCATTCCCTGGTATCTTACCACTTTTTTGTTGTTACTATTAATTAATATTAGGTAGCTACATGCTTGCAAATTATTGTTTTAATGAAGGCTGATGAAAAATGTGACACGTTTCAGCTTTCTCAGCATTCGCTATAATATATTAATATTTTTGTCCACTTGTTACCAAATTCACACTTTCCCTGATCTTTTTCTATATATGAATGTATTTTGTTGACTCCTGTATATCACAGGATTTTACATTTCAACCAGTTATCGTTGTATTTTGTCAACAATTGATAGCACTAGATTGAGGCCATTTTCCAAAAGAGCAGTTACTAGGTAAAATGTAGATATTAAGAACTGTATAATGATAAATTTCCTTGATAATTAATTACAGTCATATAGCACATAAAATATGGTTAATAATTTGCACTTTAGTTTTATTTTTTTTCTGACTCTGGTGATTAATCCTCTTTCTTATGTTCCCTTTGCTAGATTAACTGCCAGTCTTTTTCTTTAGGTGAATACTTAGAAGCTATGATCAAGTCATCTTTCAAACTGCATTTCATCTCTGAGAAATCAGATGGAGTTCTCCCAGCAAAGATCTACCCCCCGCTATACATCTGTAAACCCACCTGTTTTTATTCACTGTTTCCCATCCAGGTATGGCAGAAAAAGATTATTAAATCAGTTCTATTATGGTGGTTAAAGGATGATCAAGGTTGTGAAATGTGAGTGTAAGGGTTAAAAGTGTGTTGATGGGCTAAGGTGTAAGATTCAGGGGCAAGTGGTACTAAAAATGTGATAGGACAAGGTGAGAGTGGAATAAGGCAATGTTAATCCTCTGCTGGGACTATGTAAATAATCTAGAGAAAATCACAGCTTTTTTTTTTTTTTTTTTTTTTTTTCCCCTGCTGTTTATTTATTTATTTGACTACTTGGTCACCCTGAACTTTCTGGCTGTGTAGGTAACACCTGTTCAAAAACTTTAGATTTCATTAACATTCTGAAGATTTGAAGATTTACAAAATAACTGTTTTCTTCCTTTCAGATCATTTTCAGAAGGTAAGCCTGCCTGAACACTTTGTTTTGACACACATCCCCCATTTTCACATGTCCCTCACATATCATCCCCATTTTCTGTATTTGTGGTTGAATTAATAACGATATAGTAATGTTTGGTAAGCATCGAAAAAAATCATAAGCCAAGACTAAAATATAAATTCTTACACTTGAGAAATGTGTTGATTCTATTGTTATTTTAAAGGGATTGCTTTAATTCCTTCCTAAAACATTCTTTGTAATATATACATGTAGGAATTGTGTACAGAACATATGATGACAACTTTGATTTCATGTACATTTAGAAAAAAAAATAGATACGAGACTCTAATCCAAGACTAGAAAAGTACATATTAAGAAATTAATGAAAATAACCAATAATTATTTTTCATTCTTTTTATTTATCAGTTTTATGGCTTATCTTCAATGTGGTGATAATTCAAACTGTCTATATTTGAATTAACATCTGAAGCGACCTTAGCTGTAATGCAAGTGGTAGTATTGCAAAAGTAGAGATGGACCTACACAGAAGTTGTGTAGGCTGGATCCACAGGCTAGTTTAGTACTAGCAACACAAAATGGTTGCATCAGCCTCTTGAAGTACTTGGGACTCCATTGCATTACAGGGTTAAACCGGAATGTACAGGCAGCATTATTTTACTACTGGTAGATCCTTTTGGAAATGAAAGTCCCATTTAACCTGAGGTGGAAACCTATGTGTATACATGAGAAATATAACTCTTTTTGTTCCACAAGCCAGCATTGCACTAAAAACATGACCGTGAAATGGTCAAGCACTTCAGTAATACTTATACTTCCATTGGCTCTCAATTTCTGTGTTACATTATTCGACCATCAACCTTCTTCATATAATAAAACACATAATCAAAGCAGGGAGCTAAGATAAAAGTGAAGAAAAACACAAGAATCTCCACCTTTTTTTTTTTTTAAACAAGCTTAGTCTTTGATCATTTTCCATTTGATCAAAGTGTGCTTTGATGTTTTTTTGAAGAAGTATGAAATTATTAGAATAAAAATATAGAATTTGATTCACAGTTTTATCTAAAGAAAATAAATGAAAGAGCTGGACTGGTAGTTTGTAGTAGGTAAGGCTGAAGATGTACAAATAAGTGCGGGGAAAAAAACCACAAACCCATAAATAAAAAGGAAAATAATCTAGTTATAGAGAAAAGTGGAAACTGGGAAAGCAAGCTAAATATAAAATATATTTCTTCTAGAAAATGTGTCACTAACTGCCAATCAGAATGCAATAAATGTTCTTTTGGAAAGAAATGTATACTTATGAACATCAAAGTGCAAAATATATTGCCGATCCATGCCTGAACAACATTTACCACAGCTGGAACAATTTCATTGTAAAGAATGCAAGAAAAAGAGGAAGAAAAGGCTAGGGAAAAAACAAAACAAACAAACAAAAAAAGACTCACAACAAAGTATATTTTCAGCCTTCTGTGTTGGTTTTAGAGTTGCATATTGAGTGAGATGTTTTGTTGTTGGGTGATGACTAGACTGGAAATTAGAACTGCTTTAGGTGAAGTTCAAACTTTTTTTTTTTGAAGTCATCAAAATGAATGTCTAGTATGTCTGTAATTTTGCATTGAACTCATAGTTTTCTGGCCTGGAATATGACCTTTGTTCATATTCAGTGATAAAAATTTCGTACATCTTTAACATTCTGTTCTTTGTTTTGAGAGTTTTTTCCTTCTATGGTTCTGATGGCAGTGTTCTGTTTTCTTTGCAGGCCTGGTTTTTCCATTGTCATAGATTTGATCTTAAAATGTTCTAGTTGATTCCTTTTATGGTTATACTTTCTAAAGAGTGAACTTGCTTTTTGTTCTGTAGTTAAAAACAACAACAACAAAAAGCACCACAACCAAACAAATCAAACAACCTTCCCCCCATGAACAAACGAAACAACAAAAACTGAAGAAGCTCAGGGAGTATGAACTAAATAGAACAATCAATAGTAAGTGCAAAATAGTAGATTGACATCAAAAGAAGCATGACCAGCAGGCCAAGGGAGGTGATTCTCCCCCTCTACTCTGATCTCATGAGACCCCACCTAGAGTACTGTGTTCAGCTCTAGGGCACCCAACAGAAGGACATGGACCTATCAGAATGAGTCCAGATGAGGGCCATGAAGATGATCAAGGGGCTGGAGCACTCTTCCTATGAAGGCAGGCTGAAGGAATTGGGGTGGTTCAGCCTGCAGAAGAGAAGGCTCCAGGGAGACCATATAGTGGTCTTCCAGTACCTAAAGGGGGGCCTACAGGAAAGCTGGGGAGGGACTCTGTCAGGGAATGTAGTGATCGGACAAAGAGTAATGGCTTTAAACTAAAATAGGGTAGTTTTAGATTAGATATTAGGAAGAAATTCTTCACTGTGAAGCATGGTGAGGCACTAGAACAGGTGGCCCAGAGAAGCTGTGGATGCCCCATCCCTGGAATTGTTCAAGACCAGGTTGGACGGGGCTTTGGGTGACCTGGTCTTGTGAAAGGTGTCCCTGCCCATGGCAGGGGGGTTGGAATTAGATGATCTTTAAGGTCCCTTCCAACCCAAACCATTCTATGATTCTATGACATAGCAGAAAAACAATACACAGGACAAATAACGCAATACTTTTATAGATAATATTTGTTACCTATTTCTGGGTACTATACTGGCATATGGTAACTACTTTTGCTAGTTTTTATTGGAAAACCATAAGTAAAGTTTTATATATGAAAAGAGTTTTTGTAAGAAAACAGATCCACCTGACATTTCAAATGGCTAAAGAAAACTAATAAAACTGGAAACCTTGTGGAAGGAGATTTTACATGAGAAATTACTGAGTATTTTATTTGATATGAAAATCATAGGAAAACATAAACACAAAGATTTTAACTTGAAGTACAAATACAGTACCATATAAATGTACTCGGTATCACTGGGGCTTTTTAATGGTAATATGTAGGATATGCTTAGTTTTTGATGCAAATCCCATTGGAATTTACTTCCAGTTACTTCAAAGGATTCAAGCTAGTCTATAAGCCTCTGGCTTACATCATACCTGCTCTGATAAAGGAAAAACTTAGCCTAGATAGATCCCTTCTTGAGGCTGTGCCTTAGATGAGAGACATCCTGGGCCAAGGGAACCTGCTGAAAGCCTATAAGACAGGAATACCAAGTGTTTGCAAAACTAGTTGCTATACTTACAGATGTAGCAAGTAATTTTCTTTACATGTTTTGTGAATGACAGATGTTTCCAATGGATTCACACATCTATAAATGATTTATTGTGGTATTCTGGTCACTCTAGAAAGGTAACAAGAATAACATGCATATTCCCCCATATATCTCCTAAATTGCTTTCACATTTCTTTTCTGTTACAGAAAACCTATATAAGAATGGTCTCCATATTCCTATTTCAAAACATTTTTTTTTTTACTGTTTAGAAACTCATTACTACTTCTGTGAAAGATTTTTTTTTTGTGAAGCAAAACTTGTAGCGCCTCAAGCTTGCAGTCAGATCACTATTCTTGCAGCTATGTTTATAAAAAGCAACACTGATGCTATTGCTGTCGTGTTGAACCTAGACATTTTTTTTCTGAAATGTATCTTCAAACGTGCCCACTACTTGCCTTTCCTACTGTATTTGACGTTATCATGGCGCCACATTCAAAAAGTTCCAGTTTCTTATTACTGTCCACTGCAATTTATCAAGCACACTGAAATGAGAAGCGTGAGACAGAAAGTTCTTGATGCCCTTGAGCTGGTGAAAAGTGAAATTCAGTCATCTGAAATTCAAACTGCAGTTGGTAGCTGGATATTACCGTCTCATTTGGTGATTTTGTTTTTAAGCAGGGAATTATTTTGCATATATTTTGGTCCATGAGCACAGAAACCATATTAAGTCTGGAAAATGAAGAAAGGTCCTTATATATTCTGAATGAAGATAAACATGTTTAATTCAGCACATTATATCTATCCTGACGTAAGTATTGGTCGTGGTGAAAACTCCACAAAACTCATTTTATCTCTTGGTCTTTGGGTCTCTGAGCAATCACTGACTAATTCCTTGAAAGTGGGCTGGATACAGAAGCTGGACTTCCTGTGGTTAGTCATAGGAGCAAGTAAGTATGATCTTTGCCATTTTGCCTCAGTGCTGTGTTCCTTTTGATGGTGGGTAGGGCATGTAAAAATGGATGAAGCTAACAGCATTGAATGCTCTAAAATTGGTTGTATACATTCTGTGCTGAAAGAGAAAATGCATGTTTTTCAGCCCTTATGTTAATGAACTGTCTAGGGGCAACACACTAATTTATCATTAAGAAACATGCAGCTCCAGCAATAAGTAAAGCATTAGGACTCCAGGCATGATCAGGTAAGTGCTTCAGAGCCTGATATGCTGATTTTAAAAGTTCAGCTGAGATGTGTAATTGATTGTGTGAGTGCAAAATTAAATGGGCTCACTAAAATGTCCTCCGTTTAAAAAAAAAAAAAAAAAGCGCATTCCATATTTTGGAGATACAGGAGTCCGTTGCTTTATTTAAGGAAAATGTTGTGGCTTATCCTGTGCAAGCAGTTGTATGGGGATTTATTTTTCCTCTGGGCAGGACACCTAAGAAAGACGTTGCAGAGCATTTGATGACTGAGTTGTCTTTCCTTACTCTCCCTTGAATGGAGAATTAACTGAATGGAGAATTAACTCAAACAAACAAAGCTGATATGTAGAAACTAGAAAAATAGAGCAAGAAATGGGAGCAAGTTGAGAAAAAATGCAGGTTAATTTCCCCCTGGAGTGTAGGGAAAGATGTAGGGACATAACTGTGCCCTTACACAATTTTCTTCCTGCTCTGTTCCCATGGTATTACAGCTTTTTGCTCTCCTGCTACTGACTGCCAGAGAACTTTCAGTCTCACCCTACATTACTGAATCTCAGTAACAGAGATTTATTCTTTATAACTGAAATCTGCACGCTTCCAACTGAAGTGTGTATCCATAAATGAATCACAATAAAATAAAAATAATTCAAACATTTTTAAGATGTGTATAATTTGAAGCTCAGAATGAGTATAATAAAATTGTGGGTCTCTTTAGTAAAGAAAACACCCAGATGGGATCACTGTCTACACTCCATATGGCACTCAATCCCTCTGCTCTACATCTTGCTGTGCTCACAATGTAATCCATATGGACATTGCTTAATTGGTTTCTTATTCTGGCAACACTTACTATCTCTGTTCATATCTTCCCATCAAACATCTACTTATTGCTGAAAGAATGTGTTATTATGTGTTGATTTCCTAGATTGTTGGAAATATGAAAGCATTAATTTCTTTCTATATCTTTCAGTGCTGTGGCTTTGCCCATTAGTGACGAGGCTGAGAATACTCGTGCACATCCAAGATGTGCAGTTTCAGCCAACTTGTGAGTGCTCATATGCATGCCCTAAGCATAATTATGTGTGTGCTTCTCTATTCAAGCAGAGGGCTCCTAGGATGTGCAAGCAAAAAAACAGAGGTCCAGGAACCTGTAGGAAGGTCATGGAGGTGCACCAAGTGGCTCTACATGAGTTTCTCCAGCTCTGAATGATGTAAAGATTTTAAGGGCAGCTCTGGGATTGCTTGTGTGACAACTGAAAATTCATAGATGAGAGAAATGAAGGACAAAAGGAAGGACAACTGTCACTTTGCTGAGGTTTCCAGTTTACAAGGTAAATTAGCATAGCCCATACACTGCAAGCTGAATGAGTGTGATCTGACTCGAAGGCCAGTGGCAGGCTTACAGTCACTGATTCCAAATCATACAAATTCCTGAGTTTAATGCTAACTGCATCAATGTGTAAAAAAACAAATAACAACAAAAAACAACACCTATACAGCTCATTAAACATTGGCTCAGTGTGCATTAGTGATCCCAAAATAATATCCTTCTTGTGTTCCTCAGAAATGGGGCAACTCTAACATGCATTATGCAGTTGTCTTGAGTGCTGTGTTTGGGTTTCATTATCCTGTCTCTAGAAAGGGTAAGCCAGAGGATACAGTTCTGTATGATGAAATATCATAGGAATATGATGGACAGTTATATGGAGAGAGATGGAAGAGGTAAAGATATGGAAAAAGAGATAGGGAGAAATTACAGTAAAGACTATATGGTAGGGTTGCAAAAGGATAAAGAGAAGGAAAAGACTATTTTGATTTACCTTTCATTATACACTAAAAGCTCTAGTTCAGTGATATAGAAGCAATATGCTTAGAACTACAGTAAACACTTTACTTTGTACACATTGCAATTAACCCATGGAACTCTCTGTCATTCTGTCATTAAGAGTTTCTATGGTAAATAGATTTGTGGGATTCAGAAAATAATCAAATATGTATAGTGAGAGTGAAAACATCCAGAAATTTGTTAGACATTATATATATTATTTATATCTGTGGATAATTTATATTTATATATGAAAACATCTATCTATATCTTGTAGCTATTTAGCTAGTTGCTGGCCATTAAAAAGTGTCCTGTCATATTTATACATTTTATGTATATAAATTTGTGTACAATTTATACATTTATATATATGCACTTATATATATTCCCTAACAAGAACAAACAAACCCCCTGAGAGTTTTCTTGCATCTTTCTGAAAACGTGCATAGTATTAAGGAGCGTAAGGGAAGCCTTGGGACTGGTGACTCAGGAACTGAAAATTCATAAAATAGAGGCATGCCGAAGGGCAGAGGAAGAAATCAGCACCTTTTTTTTTTTTTTGGGGGGGGGGGGGGGCGGGGGAAGGCATGCAGCATCTCTTCTATATAGCATAGCTTATAAAAAGGAAAATGTGTGATAAAATACACCCTATTATATACTTCATTTTTATTACTGTCATGACACCTAATAAACTCACGCTGTTGATTGTGTCTGCTTTGATGGCAAGCTATAACTGTTTCTTTCCATTCCCCTTGCCTTTCCCCTCTGACTCTAAGAGTAGTTTAAACAGGTTACCGCTATAGTCCATGTGATATTTTCTCATTATATTTGTTTTCAGGTATATTATATTCACCTCCAGATTTACTGATGTAAATGTTTTTCAAGCTCCATACTTGTTTATACTGTACAAACTGTTCTGCATGTACATTGGCAGGCTGCATGTATCACTGTTGCTACTATATCAGAGAATCATAGAGGAAGTTGAGCTTGGCAGGCCTCTTTGGAGATTGTCTACTCTGAACTCCTGCTCAAAATAGGCTCAGAGAGAGCAGGTTGGTTAGGGCTGTGTCCAGTCAGGTTTTGAATATCTCCAGGGACGGAGACTCTACAAACTCTCTAGGAAACTTCTGCAGGTGCTCAGTCACCCTCACAGTATTTTTTTTTTCTCTTGTGTTTAAACAGAGTTTGCTGTATTTTAGTTTGTGCTCATTGCCTCTTATCATTTGGTTCCACGGAGAAAAGTCTGGCTCTGTCTTCTTTACTCCCCGCCCCCCCCCCGACATTTATATACACTGAAGATCACCCCTGAGCCATTTCTCCTCCAGAATAATCAGTCACAACTTTCTCAGTCTGTCCTTGTATGACAGAAGCTCCAGTCTTTCAGTCATCTTTTCAGTCCTTTGCTGGGCCCGCTCCAGTATGTCTGTCTTGTACTGGGGAGCCCAGACCTAAACACATCACTCCAGAGGCAGCTCATTAGGGCTGAGCAGAGGGGAAGGATCATATCCTGCGACCTGCTGGCAATGCTCTTCCTAGTACGGTCCACGAGGCTGTTGGTCTTCTGTGCCACAAGGGCACATGGGCCTGGGCCTCATGTTCAACTTGTTGTCTGCCAGGACCCACAGGTCCTTTTTGACAAAGCTGTTTTCCAGCCTTTGTTTTTCCCTTTGTTGTACCTCATGAGATTCCTCTCTCCCCACCAAGCCTGTTAACATTCCTCTGAATAGCAGAATAACCATATAGTTTATGCTGTCATGGCACCTGATAAGCTCAGATAAACCTGAAAAACTCCCAGGTTTAGTATCATGTCCAAACCTGGTGAGGGGGCACACTGTCCCATCATCTAAGTCATTAATAAAAACACTAAACAGTACTGGCCCCAGTATTGATGCTTGAGGTACAACACTAGTGTGTCTTGGATTGCTGGTGCCTTTTGTGCTGTCTCAGATACTGTGGTTGTTCAAGTCCCTCATGAGGACCTGAGCCTGCAAACGTGAGACTACTCCAAGTTCTCTGAAGAAGGCCTCACCTACTTTATTAGGCAGTCTGCAGCAGGCACACAGCATAACCCACTTTGGTCTGCCTTCGACTGCTGACCCACAAGTTCTCAGCTGCCTCATCATCCATCTCAGGGCAGATCTCCATGCATTCCTGCTTCTCTCACATAAAGGCTGACTCTCCCTTCTTGCCGTCCTGTCCTTCCTAAAGTGGAATCTGTATCCACCTACTGCAGCACTTCACTTGTGTGGATTATCCCACCCTGCCTCTGTGATGAGTTCATAGCCCTGCAACTGTACACTGCCATCTAATTCCTCGTTTGCTCCCCATGCTACACACTTTATTGTACAGGCACTTCAGAGAGACACCCAGTTGTGCTCATTTCCCAGAAAAGGTACAAGTGCCTTCTCCATGATACGTTCTTTTCTTGGAGGCACTCCCTTATTTCTGTGCTTACACTTGAAATGGACCTCTTTCAGCACTGATTTCTTGATCACAAGGATACTGCAGTTCACATCACCCTTCAATATTTGTTTGCCAACATGGTCTGCTTGTGAGTTGTTGCCTCTCTCCCCTGTTGTTCCTACTTTGAAGCTCACCTCTCTAATTTGCACAGCCTGTTGGCAAAAATAGTTTTGACCCACTTTTTAAGGTGGACCCTGTCTGTTCCCAGAAGTCCTCAATTTTTGAAGAGAGTCTCAGGGTAAAAAAATAAATAATAATAATAATTTTAAAAAAGAATCCTTATTTCCAACACCTGCTACTCAACTGGTTGTTGATCTCACAACAACTGCAAGTCACCAGCAGGCTGAGGAGAAAACTACCTAAGTCTCATGCTCTTGATCGTCACCCCCAGCGCCATATAGTATAGTCAAGCTTGATATGCTTCAGGTTTTTTCTGGCATGTGAAGAGTAGCAGAGAGAACTGTCCAAGGCTCAAGCATCATCAGTCTTTTTGCAATGTTTGAGCCCCTGCAAGGGGCTGCTGGGGACTGTGCCCTGCAGCGTGTCACCACCACTGCTGAGCAGCACATATAATGTCCTCAGCAGAGTTTCAGGTTGTCCCCCCCCGACACCCCCTCCTGTGTGCCCTTCTGCATGAATTGATGCCTCTATTAGCTGCCTCTGTTATATGCAACATTATATGCAATAATCCACCACCAGACTAAATGAATTGCAAGTCTGAGCTAGCAAGTTCCTGGATATTATCTTTGTAACTCTGCAAAAGTATTTTTCCTCTCCTTGATTACAGTGTCAGAATAATTCTTTATTGTTACACAGCAGGGAACTGTGTTGTTTATTCAGTAATAAGTTAGGTCTGGAGAAAGAAAAGAGTGAGGGCAGGAATTGGTACAGTGATCTTAAATATAAGCAGAATGTCTGACTTGCAAGAACCTGATCATACCCAAAAGAGTGTATTAACCTGTTTCATACTCAGGGAGGTGTGACATGGGCAGAGAACAATCAAAAAGGGGACCAAAAAAACAAATAATACATTTTGTAAAGCTTTTTTCACTTTTCCTAGGCCATACAGACTCACATTCTAGTGTCTAGAGAGTTTTCCTTTGTTGTAGTTTGGGATAGACTGCCAAAGACCTCACTTCCAAGTGGAGAAAAGAGAATAGCCTTTAAAATGGCATTTTGCCACAGGCACCAGGAAGCATTTATACTCACTGATTAGCAGCCACATTTTCATGAGTAATGGGATGTAATTTGTTATTGTATCAGACCCTTCTGTCATTGTTCTCTACACTTGTATTTTTAGCATCTGAATAATAAATAATATCTAAACATAATAATGTATGAATAGCTGGATAGCTCCCAAATTAGAAATCTTTCCAAAACCAACCAAACAAACAAAGAAAAAAAAGACCCACCTCATTATCACTGAGGAATAGAGAGCTACCTTTTGATTTTCAGGTATGCTTAGGCTCTTTTATTTTAGTTAAGTCTTCTTTATTCTGGTTAATGCATCATGGCTCCAGCTGTCTTTGAAGTAGAATTTAGACATTGGTCTTAATGGAAGCACTGTTGGACCCTGGGTTTTTCAAATATTCTGGAAAACCTCACTCCTCACTATGAATACTGCCCAAGCGGATGTTTTGGACAACATTTTTATACCTTGGGTAATTTATTGAGTTTGCAGTAAAACCAGTAGATGATAGCAAGTCTAGTCTAGCTGTATTTGGTGCAACATAGCTCTTGCCAGTACAGTTTGACAGGTTTCATATTTATGCCTCTGACAAAGTAATGAAAAGTAAGTCTCTAGATGTAGTTGTTCACCTAAGCACTAGGTAGAACCTTGAACTAAAGATGAGTCCCATAACATAAGAAAGCACTGATTATCTTATGACCTTTGAGTTTGTTGACTTTATATGAAGCTGCACTGATTTTTTTCTTTTTTCTTTTATTTTTTCCTCACAGGTTTTCAGAGCACCAAAACTTTTCACTGATTACTTCATTGTTAAAAAAAAAATAAAAAGTAAAGACTTCAGACAACAGGAAGGATAAATAGTATTGAAGCCCATGTGTCCAGTATCCATGACAAATACTGAAAAATTTATGCGGAAGCACTCTGTGTATTGTAAGTTCACTTTATCATCTCTTTTGTACATGCAAAGGGAATGCCTTGTTGCTTAAGGCACACTATACTGGTGCTTTGTCTTCTTCAATGCAAAAATTTAAATATAGTACAAATGTTAACAGGTCACAATTCCAGTACACATTGTGGTTAGGCACATAATTATGCATATAGAATGAGTTGAATGAATAGGTCAGAAATTAATTTGAGATGGGATCTTCATTTTAATATCTGCAAGTAGTTCTAATCACTGATTTTCAGACTGTAAAAGGGTTTAAGTGGATGTGGAAAGGTTGTACAGTCTCCCTATGTGGAGATATTCAAAAGCTGCCTGGACACGATCCTGGGCAACCTGCTCTAGGTGACCCTGTTTGAACAGGGGGGTTGGACAAGATGACCCCCACAGGTCCCTTCCAACTTCAACCATTCTGTGATTCTGTGAAAATTTGTCAATGGATTTTTTTTTTTTATTTTCTCTCACAGCTGTTAAGAGCATCAGGCATGAATGCAGAGGCTGTTTTCACTTCAGGTTCTTTTGTGAGCCATTTGAGAAGCTGGGCAGAGTTCTGTACACATATAAGGCCTACCACAATCAAGCAGTAGTAATAATATTATTGATCAATTGTTTCATGTTTGCTAAAGTGTGATAAAAGTCTAACCTCCATGAGGCACCATACATACAGTAGGCATTCTCTGTAACCTTAAAACAGTTTGCATAGCACAATAAAATAAAATTAAGCAATACTGAGTTTGATGTGAATTTGGCAACAATTCAGATGTTTCTCAATAGTGTAAGTTGTTTATTAGCACGAAAAATAGGTCTTTATCACATTTACATTCATCTTAGAAGTATATAATGAGAGAAAATAAAAAGAAAACAGACAAAACCTGTCTGTATAACAACACAATAGCAGTTAAGAAATATAATAAAATGAACACAACCAACTAGAATTATACACTAATTAGAATGATTTGTTGTGTCCATTAAAACAGTTAGTTATAAGCTATGGGTTACTTATTCTAGAGAGCAAAGACAATTGGGCAAAGGGCAGATAACCTTTCTATCTGCCAGAGTGGTCCTATGTTCACTGGTCACCCGAGTTGAACATTTTACCTAATATTTAAGCACCTAAATACATGGTTCACCTATTGAGAATGGAAAGCTCTTATCCCTCTCACTGGTAATAACGATCCTTTTGAAAAATATTGTTTTAACTTTTTATATAGGAAAAGCTACTCAAAAAAAGTAGTCATTGATTCATTGAGTTTAGTGTTCCAGAGCTTTGGGCAAGCATTAAATAAAATGTTTTGTATTCTCTTTTAGCAAGTCACTATGGCTGCCATCTCATATTTTCAGCATGAAGCAGTGGAAAAAAAAAAAAAGGAAGAAAGAAAAGAAAAAAGCATTTAATAAGTTTAAACATAGTGTTTATTTATTTTTTTTCTTCCCACTTCTATCAAAATCAGCATATTTTATTTTCGTAGCTTCAGAAAATCTTGGACCAGCTGTTGTGTTTTTGAACTAATCTATCAAGCTTAAACTCACTCACTTTAGAGGTATTAGTTGGAATTACAGTAGTATTGCACAATTCATAGTTCAGACCAGTGCTGAGATACCATTAAAATATCTTTGTCTGCAGTTTGGGAAACAGGCAATGTTCCACAGTGTATCACAAGCACTTTCCAATACATTATGATACTTTCACTTCCACTTACAGTTCTTGAAGAAAAGATAAAGATAGAAAAATGGGCTGAAAGTCAGACTAGAAAAGCTTGTCCTGCTTTAGCTAGTACTACTTAATATAGAGTTTGCAGTTTTCTGAATCATCTGCCACACTTTAGCACTGAAAACTTCATTAAAGTGTTTTGCTGCCTATAGAAGGAACTTTCAGTCTATTTTATTTGAAATTTAACTGAAGTGTATGGTTTTCCTTTCTTCTCTTTCATGGCCAATTAATATTCCTTATAAACTCAATCAATTCTGTAACTACTAACCAATGTTACTCCATTAGACCAAGAGTTAGAAGGTGTTCCCAAGCCATGTCTCTGTGAACTCTGCTAATAAAATGTTCTTTCTCAACACTGGTGAGGGCCAGTTGGTTCAGGGACTCCCGTTCATTAAAGCAAAGCAAAATTTAGCAATTTTGCACACAAACTACAGAGCATTTACTCTTTATCAGGTAGTGTGGTGGTAGGACAAGGAGTAATGGCTTTAAACTAAAAACAGGCTTTAAAATAAAATATCTTAGAGTAGATATTAGGAATAAATTTACTGTGGAGGTGGTAAGGCACTGGAACAGGTTGCCCAGAGAAGCCGTGGATGCCCCATATCTGAAAGTGTCCAAGAGCAGGTTGGACGGGGCTTTGAGCAACCTGGTCTAGTGAGAGGTATCACAGAATCACAGAATCGTCTAGGTTGGAAGAGACCTCCAAGATCATCTAGTCCAACCTCTGACCTAACACTAACAAGTCCTCCACTAAACCATATCACTAAGCTCTACATCTAAACTTCTTTTAAAGACCTCCAGGGATGGCGACTCAACCACCTCCCTGGGCAGCCCATTCCAATGCCTAACAACCCTTTCAGTAAAGAAGTTCTTCCTAACATCCAACCTAAACCTCCCCTGGCAAAACTTTAGCCCATTCCCCCTCGTCCTGTTACCAGGCACGTGGGAGAATAGACCAACTCCCACCTCTCTACAGCCTCCTTTAAGGTACCTATAGAGAGTGATGAGGTCTCCCCTGAGCCTCCTCTTCTCGAGGCTAACAACCCCAGCTCCCTCAGCCGCTCCTCGTAAGACTTGTTCTCCAGACCCCTCACCAGCTTCGTTGCCCTTCTCTGGACTCTCTCGAGCACCTCCATGTCCTTGTAGCGAGGGGCCCAAAACTGAACACAGTACTCGAGGTGCGGCCTCACCAGAGCCGAGTACAGGGGAACAATCACCTCCTTAGACCTGCTGGCCACACTGCTTCTTATGCAAGCCAGGATGCTGTTGGCCTTCTTGGCCACCTGAGCACACTGCTGGCTCATATTCAGCTGACTATCAACCAGTACTCCCAGGTCCTTCTCGGCCAGGCAGCTTTCCAGCCACTCATCTCCCAGCCTGTAGCGCTGCTTGGGGTTGTTGCGCCCCAGATGCAGGACCCGGCACTTGGCCTTGTTGAACTTCATGCAGTTGACCTCAGCCCATCGGTCCAGCCTATACAGATCCTCCTGCAGAGCCTTCCTTCCCTCGAGCAGATTGACACACGCACCTAACTTGGTGTCATCTGCAAACTTACTGAGGGTGCACTCGATCCCTTCATCCAGGTCATCGATAAAGATATTAAAGAGGACCGGCCCCAGCACTGAGCCCTGGGGGACTCCACTAGTGACCGGCCTCCAACTGGATTTGGCTCCATTCACCACAACTCTTTGGGCGCGGCCATCCAGCCAGTTTTTAACCCAACAAAGCGTATGTCAGTCCAAGCCACGAGCAGTCAGTTTCTTGAGGAGGAGAAGGTGTCCCTGCCCATGGCAGGGGGTTGGAACTAGATGATATTTAAGGTCCTTTCCAAACCAAACCATTCTATGATTCTATTTGAGTTGAAATGTAACTGCCAGCTTTTTGAGAATAGCTGTGTGGTGCATGGCATGGTGTGGCATGTAGCACTTCCTGCTGCTAAATTGAGCTCTGAGGACTGCTCCAAGGCTGGCGTGGATTTGTTAATAGTTCCCAGAGGTCTGTTCCAAGACAAGGTTTGGCATTATGAGAGGACTTGTGCTATATACATCAGTCTTCATCAGAAGATTAAAAGGCAGGATTGCTGAAGGTGATGCCAGAGAAAATGCTGAAAGTTTCACTTTGCTGGTAATGAGCGAAGTTCCTCAAAAGAGAAAAAGAGAGACTGCATTTCCTATTAACATTCAAAATCACAGAAAGATTTACAAAGAAAGACAGAGATTGACTTTAGGATTGCGAATAGTATTGACTTAAGGATTGGTCATAGCTGCCAGATAATTACAGAGGCTGAAGTAACACTGTGATTTAAGGAAGAAATATGAGCGATTATCTGGAGAGGAATTGCACCCCCTTTCCCTCCAAGGTGATAATTTCTGTAAAGAAGTAAAAGGACACAGAGATGAAGTGTTCTATGCAGGAGTGACAGCTGTGAATTTTCATGGAAAACATTTTGTGCTTTTTATTTTTATTTTATTATTATTATTTTTTAATACCTAGACATCAAAGCCCAAGAACTTCTATTTGATGTGTGTATCATGTTTGGGTGGACCTGAATTTGTTGAGAGGAGTAGAGACTCAGACTAGCCTAGGACTTCAATGCTCTGATGCTCATGTTGTTTGCTTGGTAGGTGAGAGAATCACATTTGGAACGCCTTACTCACAATAGATGCTTAAATCCATTAAATTTGTTTCAAGTAATGCTTCTATTAGGCTACTTATCATCACAGAGTAAAATCTACTTACTCAACTTTTTGGGAGATTTCCCACATTTTGTAAGTAATTCAATATGTGATAAAACCCTGAACTTTCCTGGCTTAAACTTCCAGCTTCCTCATACCAGGTGGAGCAGCTGCAGTCTTACTAACCCCTCTTCCTATTCTTCTCCCTCTCTTTTTCCTCACTTCTTTTTTTGAAAGTTTTATTTAATGGAGAGTGAAAGTAATTGTAAATCATACCAATGATTTATGAACTTGATCTGTCATCAAAGACTTTATAAATTGTCATTATTATTTTTTTGTATATTCAAGTATCTCTTGATCTGTAAGATGGATTTTTTCTTTAAATCTCTGTTCAAAATATTTATACAGGAATTGTATGGCCCAAGAGTTGTGTGACAAAATGGATGGAGACATCAGTGGAATATCTCCAAGTTAATGAAGGTTTACAAATTTCCTGATCTAGAGGTGGCATTTGAATAAAGGGATTTGATAATATCTCACAGGTGAATTTTGTACAGACAGTTTCAGTGTCTGTAGAATTCCTAAGGATTATCCAAACTTTCAGGTAAGAGAGAAATTTCTACTGATCTTGAGATAATTAATACATAGAAATTTAGTCCAGAGCTTATTGAAAACTGATTAAGTTTAGAGAATTGTTATCTCAAGTCAGGTACAATACGAATAATTTTTTTCATTAATATTTTTTTACAAATTCTGATTTCTCTGTGATTCAGTAATGCATGCACCTTTGTTTGCTCAGTTTTCCCCCGAAAATTCATGCAAACTTTTTGTTCATACAAATATTTGGAGAAGAGCTTTTATGCATGTGAATAATATTACTGGAGTATGAATGATCTTATTTATGTGCAAACAGGGGTATTCATCCTAGTTAGTTCTCCTATATAAAAAAGCTTTATGTCTGTGAATTAGGGCTTGGAAGTCAGAGAGAGACAAGGGACATTTTAAAATATAACAAATAAATTGGCATGAACTACATGAGAAGAAAAGTTGGAATTAGGGAATCACTGTCCTATAATAGCAATAAAGAATCACTAAAAGAGCTGTTTTCTGCTACCAGGAAGTAATGTTTTAGTTTGAGGAAAACAATACTACTCTGAAGCATTTGATTGGTTAGCTAAACCTTGATTCCTTGGAAGATGATGGAACAACTAATCCTGGAAACCATTTCCAGGCACATGAAGGACAAGAAGAACAGGAGCAGTGAGCATGGATTCAACAAGGGGAATCCATGTTTGGCATAACTAATAACCTGTTATAATGAAATGGCTCACTTGCTAGATGAGGGAAAAGCAGCCGATATTGTTTGCCTATACTTCAGTAATGCTTTTGTCAATGTCTCCCATAAGATCCTCATAGAGAAGCTATTGAAGTATGAGCTGGATGATCAGACAGTGATGTTAACTGAAAACTGTCTGAAAAGCTGGGCCCAGAGGGTGGTGATCAGTAGCACAAAGTCTAGCTGGAGGCCAGTAATTAGCAGTGTTCCCTAGGGTTTCAGTACTGGGTCCAATCCTGTTCAACATCTTCATTAATAATCTGATTAATTGCTGGTGACACACAAGTGGAAGGAGCACCTTGGGAGTGTTCAAGGAAAGGTTGGACCTGGCACTTAGGGACATGGTTTAGTGGGTGACATTGGTAGTAGGGTGATGGTTGGACCAGGTGATCTTGAAGGTCTCATCCAACCTTAATGATTTTATGATTCTATATGTCAGAGGGTTGTCTGTGCTGCCATCCAGAGGGACCTCAACAGGCTGGAGAAATGGGCTGACAGGAACCTCAGGAAGTTCAACATGGGAAACTGCAAAGTTGTGCACCTTGGGAGGAATTACTCCATGCACAAGTATATGCTGAGAGCTGCCAAGCTGGAAAGCAGCTTGGCAGAAAAGGACTTGGGGGTCTTGATGGATGAATGACATTCTCTTATAGACACCACAGGATATGACTCTTTACCTGCTGTAGGTGTTTATAGCAACATCCACAGTTCAGTATATAAATATCACTGAATTTTATCTATTTGTAATAGTTCTTGCTCAATTCTTGGAATTGCAAAAATATTGAGATCTCTCACTACTTTAGAATAAGCAAATTAAATAAACTAAATAAAAATGAAATATTTTAACATATGAACCAGGTAAAGCTCATTAAAATATGATTAAAACAAACAAAAACACAAACAAAAACCAAACCACATCTTACTTTTCTATTAAAAAAAAAGTAGATGTAGAAATTTCAGGTTCAAGGATGAAACCCTAGGTTTAAAGATCTATGCCTGGTACTGAAATGGGTAATGTCAAGCCAAGGAAAGGGAGGAAAAAGGCTTAACAACTTGGTTTCTATGATATTAGTCTTCAGGTATAATGCTTATGGCATCTGGACTCAGATTGTGATTTAGAACTTTCCTGTCATGGCTAATGATATGGTGATCATAATTAAAACATACATTTTAATATTTACCAGCATCACAGTAATCTAAAATATCATATGTTATGCCCATATTTCAGACAGAAGAGATCTACAATATTTCTTAACTTTAGCATAGCTTCTAACACAACTGTAATGCACACAGATGCAGCTGTACATGAATTTTTCTCTGCTTTTCTTAGGTCAGCTGTAGTCCCTTCTATACCAGTTTTCTGTTGTGCTGAAAATTATCACTGTTTGCATAAAGGTAGACCTGTTCTGAAGGGCTAGCACACTGCTTTGTTGTCTAAGTAGGTGTTTTCAGATGAACACTTACTACGAAATCCATACATTTCTACTTAGACATTTAAGCTTACAAATACTTGAACCTTTATCACATGCAATACATTGTTCAAAATGAAGGCTTTTGAAAATGAATATTGGAATCTCACACACTTGTTGTCACAGTTATGATATTCTCATGCTGGTTCAATTTGTCGATGTTGCAAAATGAATTATGGATAGATTTACATTTCCCAGATTCTTCACGCATATCTAGGCCTAGATTGTTGATTGCTCTTGAAAATATTGCAACAATTAGGACACTTGAGCACATTTCCAGGGTCTTTCAGGCTCCAAATATATTACCTAATTGGCATGGCTCACAGCAAAAATTAATGCAAATTTTTATAACTTTTTTTTGGAAGGTTTACATTTCTTTTAAAGTTGAGGTCAAAGTTTGAGAGGAATTTGACAGGATTCAGCAAAAGTCAGCAGAGAGAGTAAAGTGAGCTGAGACAGCAACACAAAGCAACTTGGCTGTTCAACAGGCAGGGCAAGAAAGTCTGATCCGGCAGCAAAACCGCCTGCCTGAAGTCAGCAGTGGAGTCATACAGTCTTCTGTTAGTTGGCAGCAAAGGGTAGTTGAGCCAGAAAGTAACATCTCAAGGAGCAGAATAAAGGAAAATAATCAAGCTCCAAAACTCAAGACATCTTTGACCAAGGAAAACAGTACTCCGGGGTAGTTTTGATAAGACTGTGTAGTAACTTTAAGTAGAGGAAAAAGATGATGTGAGACAAGCCTCCCGTGGAACGTGCCATAAAAACACAAGGGAACAACCTGATGCCTCTCTCTTTGGCTGTGAATTGTGCAATCTGTGTATCTTAAGAGCGGTCAGACTGACTAGGCATTTATGTTAATTATGTGTCTGACTTGCCTGGTAATGATCTGGTTCAGTTACTAAAAATGCTAGAGCATATTCCTTTTGCCAAACTCAACCACAGTTACATTAACTGTTTTAGCAGTATGCAATCAATCTTTCCCGAATTCCAGCTGAACTGGTATGAAATATTCCTGTTTTTTGCTCCGTTGCTGTTTCTGCCACTTTTTCTTTGGTGTATATCTAGATTTTTTATTTTTTATTTTTTTCTGGGGGGGGTGGAGTGGGGGTGGGGGGAGGTGGGAGCTAACTCTGGAAATTCCACCTGTCTGTCTGCTTATTACTAAGAATTAGTTATAATCTGCCTTTTGTTTTGCTCAAAACCTCGTCTTCAGGTTTCATGTACTTCACAGAAATGAGTAGTAACCTTTCTGATAGCTGCAGTCTGTCAAAGTTCAGGAAATACCTATGCAAAAATGAATGGTAACTGCACTTTATAATGGATTTCGTACTTTGGGATCCCTGTTATATCATGCCTTTTTTGTGTCTCTATCAGTTTCTCTTGCTGCACGTTACAATTTTTTCTACTGTCTGCTGTAGTTTTGCTAAATTGAGAATCTGCTTTCCCCTGTGAAACACAATTTCAGTGGTGATGTACTGTGCTGCAAAGGTGATGCCCTTAAGTTTAGCAGAGCTAAACCCATCCAACCTCTGTAGCCTTTTGAATAACATTTAACTGCTTTAATTTCTTTGTTCATCAAACTGTTCAGTCACATACCTGTAATGTTAAATGCTGAAATACAATCTCACAAAAAAGAAGTTTAAATAGTTTGCAAGAGATGCTATCTCTTTTGTTCATTTTCATGTCAGGCCATATTGTAGAATGGCTTGGGTTGGAAGGGACCTTAAAGATCATCTAGTTCCAGTCCCCCTGTCACAGGCAGACATGCCATCCACTAGATCAGGTTGCCCAAGGCCTTGAAAGTGTGAAACATCACCAGAGCCTCATTAAACTGTGAAACATCACCAGAAAAAAACCTGGAATTTCATGTTGCGTGAATACAAATTTAATATACACTATGACGTATTACACTATGCCTATTTATTATATTTCAGATATTCACTAACATGTTAGGTTTTCTAAGAATCCACTTTCAAATAAATGTGAATAATAATGCAACATCAAACTGTTTTAGCCAGTATCTGTAAATATAGACCAATTTTACAATTTTGTATTAGAATTTCAGGTTTTTCTCCTTGTCTTTTGAATTAAACCTGCTGGTAAATGCTTAGCATATTTATTGGCATAACATTTACAACATGTAACCAGTTTCATTTCATTAGCTCTGAAGAGATCAGGCAGTTCAACTAGATCTTTGAAGGTCCCATCTCACTGAACTATTTTGTTCTATTTTCACTTTTGATTTTCAGTTCAAGATCATGTTATTCATTATTTCTTCTATAAGGTATTTCTGATGGGGATTTTAGTGATCTTGTTTTCTAAGTCAAAAGCTAACAACCACATTTCCTTCTCCCATATTCAGGTAGGTATAAATATCCAATCTATAATTCAGAAATATTCCCTCAGTGTATACAGAAAGACTTCAGCCTTCTGTCCCTGATTTCAGCTTTTGGAGATTCAGGATACCTCTAGAAATCCACTTTAGATTTTCGAACATTTATTCTCTTAATACAGAGCATTGATGTGCTTGTTAAATTGAAAAATACTGCAAAATGGTTGAATTTATGTCATCTAAATACAGATGTTAAATGTTTGGACTGGTGTGTGTTTCCACAGCTAATGAATTTTCTATCCATCACAGCTTCTTGCTATTCTGTGAAGTTTCCCACTTTATTTTGTCTTTCAATTTTCCAAGTCTCCCCTTGTGATAATCTGTTGATCAGGTGTAACTGCATCTCACTTTTCTTCTAGCTTCTTCTTGACAAGTCCTTACTGCTTTTCCTGATTTAGGTTTCTGTCATGTAGCTGTCATTCCAGCAACTTTATATCTTTGATTCCAATCACTATTTGATCTCTTCTAATGGAATCAGTCAGTATGCCATAATTACATGGCTGACTTGCTAAGTGACTGTCAGTCAAACATTCCTCAAACTTGGAGAAATGAAGGAAATTCTGTTCTTTGAGAAGAACATATGATAACAATGATGTCCTTTAAAAGTTTCGCTTTTCTTAGGAATACAGTATTCCTTTCTTCTTTCCCTCAGGGATCCACAGATCTAATCCTTTGTCTGTCGGACCAGGAATTTTAAAGTCTTTGCTGCAATGCTGATTTTAAGAGAACATGGAGAGACAAAAGGCTCTTTTTATTTTCGGAGGTAAGGAATCTAAGTAACTGTGAATGAAGCTACATCCCAGTGATACCTATATACAAGAAATGAAAGCATGATTAACATATTCTGAAGAAAGTCTGTAATCCAGTAAGAGAATCTAGAGGACATCCATAAATAGTGTGTGCAAATGCATATAATTTTAAAAAGGATGGTGTTTGCTGGCAACAGCAAAATTATAATGTAACATATTTTACTGAAAATACTCCCCAGTCATTCAGGAGAGAATAGTTTGCATAGTTGATAAAATATTTTAAATAGGATTTTATTACCTTTCTCTTGTCAGCTGCTGTCTTGTCAGCTCACGTAACCTCCTCAACATCCCACAGTGGACAAGCGTCAGTCCACTCTACAGAGTACAGAGGCTTCCTGGGACATTCCATGTAGTCAAAGCCTGTTGTGTCAGGGAGAAGAGGAGATAAACATATCAAACTGTCCCCTTCTTAAAGTTTTAATTTACTTTTGTATTAGTCTTCTGCCTTTGTAAGGGAAGAGCTCAGCAGATGCTTAATGAATGACACCTTTAGTATACTGTGTGATGGGGGTATGCTCTCCCTCTAGTACACTGAATTGTACAGTTTTGTCATCTCTACTGCCTGATGATTTTGAAATTCAAAGATCTGATCTTAGTGAATGTCTAACCCCTGGCTTAAGTGAGTTAAGAAGAAAGGCATTTGAATGACATTGACTCACCCATATTGGATGTAGTTACTCAGAAACATCCTTAGACACCAAGTCCTGTGGTGAATCTACCACCTCGTCATATACAAGGTTCATATGATACATCTTCTCATTTCAACTGTTTATTATGTTGCTATACACTGATGAAGGCTGCTCACACAGTTCTGCATTTCTATGTCTGTAATGTTGTATAATATTTGGCTTAAAGTAGTAGTATTTGGATGAATATTAATTTCCGAAGCTATCCAGCAATAATTAGGCAGAAACAGGGAAGGCACGTAGGTTTTTGAGGAAAGACATTAACTGGTTACTTTTGCAACTTAAGATGCTTGGCAAACTTCTGTGCAAACACAGCAAAGAAACTAAGTTTAGGAAGTTTGGCAAACAACAGGGTTTATCTTAAAACAGGAAAAAAAAAAAAAAAAAGATCCAGCACTCATCTGCTGATTCCCTCATCTATTCTTCAGGTGATTAGTGTAGCACTTCCTTTTTCACAAAGCATGGGCTGCAGACTGGATTTCCTGCTGAGGAAGCAACATTAAAATGGCAACCCTCACTCAGAGACATCAGAACAACTCACAGCTGGGCTGATATTGGAACTGTGCTAGGTATAATACAGTATTTCTAAAAATCTTCATAGCAATTCATGTATCCGTTCAGCCTTTGTAACTACAACACTGATGTTATCCTGGAGTATTCAAATGATTTTTCATTAGCTATTTAGTTAGGCATTCAACAATTTCCATCCATTTCCAGCAAACACCTACCTGGCGTGCCGTGAGTGTTAAATAAGAGTCTTAGTCACACCAGTAATATCACCTTCCTCTTCAGACCTAGATCTATTGCATTGGTATCTAGATGATGATCTAGATGATCTCTGGTGAGAACGCATCTTGAGTACAGTATTCAGTTTTGGGCCCCTCACTACAAGAAGGACATCGAGGCTCTGAAGTGTGTCCAGAGAAGGGCAGTGAAGCTGGTGAAGGTTCTAGAACACAAGTCTTATTGAGGAGTGGCTGAGGGACCTGGGGCTGTTTAGTCTGGAGAAGAGGAGGCTCAAGGTAGACCTTATTGCTCTCTACTTGAAAGAAAGATGTGGGGAGCTGGGGGTTGACTGCTTCTTGCAGATAACTAGTGATAGGACTAGATGGAATGGCCTTAAGTTGTGCCAAGGTGGGGGCTAGATTGGAAATTAGAAGACACTTCTTCTCAGAAAGAGTAGTCAGACATTGGAGTGGATTGTCCAGGAAGCTGGTGGAGTCACCGTCCTCTGGGGTTGTTTAAGGAAAGATTGGACGTGGTGCTTAGGGACATGGTTTAGTGTGTGATATTGGTGGTAGGAGTATGGTTGGACCAGATGATCTCGAAGGTCGTTTTCAACCTTAATGATTCTATGATTCCGTGATTACCCTTATCTAGATTTGCAAAACAATACATATTTTTTGCAACTAACTAATTTGTGAAAAGCTGTATTAAGCCTCTTTTTTCTCCTATCTCTATCTGGGAAAAAGAATATGCATTTTGAATGACCCCAAACTGAGATTAGTTGTGTTGTGGGAAGATCATGACATTAATCTATTAGGATATTCCATTAGGATACCACGGGTGAAGCCTTCAAAACTAAAAAGCATTGGGACGGTTTGCCTCACCTGTGGCCATTCTGGATGTCCTTTAGCTCATGGTCTGCACCTTAACTTTGTTGGTGGTGAGTTCTCTCTGATTGCTCCTGGCGTTGTCCAGGTATGTCCAGTAGGTGCTTTTTGGTACAACATTTGAACAGAGGAAATGGTACTGACCGTGGATGTATATTCTTTGCATTAGTGTTATAACATAGTCAAGTTTCCTCATATTTGCTACAAATTTACAATGAATGCATCTGTATATAAAATGGATCATATTTAGGTCTCATATTTAGGTTTTGAAAGAGGAGAAAGCGTACCTATTGCAATGAGCTCAACATAAAATACAGTAATTTTGTGCCTCTAGGAAATACTAGGTGAGGTATTTACTGGCAGCAGTAAAAGTTGGAATCAAGCTCAGGAAGGTGAGGGATAGCTGTTAAGCGGCATAATAAGATATATTATGAACTGCTAACTGGAAATTGACTCTGCTATGCACATTCAAGTGTCTATTTTTCTGTAGTGGGGAAAAAATAAAAGCAAAGAAATGGCTACATTTGAGAGATGTAATGAAGAAGCAGTAAATTTCTTATTACGAAGGTCTCTGTTTTTCTTTGTGGCTTAAAAGGAAGACCAAAATAGCTAAAGAAAAATGTAACCTGGGCTGTTTGTTCAGAATGACATAATGACACATTGCCTTCTTAGTGAGATGGCTTATTGTGATGACTTATTTGCTATCAGAAATTTGCTGCTTATTCGGTTACCATGTGAAGAAACACATAATTTAACCTCAAGTAAAGTGTTATTAAATTGTTAGTTGATAAAAGTAAAAAAAAAAAAAAAAGACAATATATGAAAAAGCTTAACAAAGAAAGGATTTTAAAGTGGTGTCAGGGTGACATAATAGAAATCAAAAAAAGCAAGGGTATGGTAAGTTGTAGGAAATCATATAATCAAGCTTGAAAGTATATTTACATAGGCATGGAAATTTCTGGAAAGTCAGAAGACCTTCTATGTATGAGTGATAAAGCAAATGCTATATATATGCATAACTTTGTTTCCTGCTATATGCTAATCTAACACCATTTTAAACAAAACAGAAAAATGTGATTTTTTAATATTTCCCTACATATGGAATATGATGGAGCTCATGGTTAAATCTAAGTTAAACTGGAGTTGGCCTAATTTTAATGCTTACCATAAATTTGTGTTATCTTAGTCTGAGAAAATTATTCAGGCCACACACTATCCTTTATCATATACCTGGGAACACCTAAGCCATCTCTGTTTTAGGATGCATGCTTCTCTAAGTGCCTGAGAATAAGTAACTCTTCATAGTTTAGAGTTTGACCAGCTAGACATGTGGTACTGAAACTCCCTTACAGTTCAGAGATGTGACTCCTGAGCTGTTAATGTTGTCAGAGAGATTCGACCCTTAAGGATTCTTGGACTGGGCACTTCACCATGCCAGCACAGTCAAGGTGGAGGCATCTGAGTTCAGTTCAGAATATGGACAAAAATAGCACAGGAACTAACATCTTTATAAAACAATTTAAAAGTTAGGGCATGTCCCTGGAAAGTGAAATGTGGATTTTAAGCATCTTCTCCTTGAGTATGCTGTTTTTGCTCCCAGGAATGCCATGACCACTAAGCTGATATGAGATGCTTTACTTTCACTTCTGAACTAGGCAGCAAGAACTAGGGAAAGAGATTGAGAAGGGAGAGCATCTGGGGAAGAAAAGAACTCACCTGGGAGCAGGAAGCAAAGTTTTTGGTTTCCTTTTTCATGTTAACGCATTCTGCTGATTTATTTCATTTGCTAGTGAGCAGGAAAGTAAATATGTGTGTGAGAGAGAGAGAGGGGAGAGGATCCTTGACTATACTACCCAAGATTGTCAGGGGATCTCAAAGTCAATTAGTTCTAATAAAGTTTCCTCAAATTGACTCTTAGCAAGACTGACTCACTCTCTCTCCTCCTTCCTCCCTCCCTCTCTCTCTCCCTCTCTCCCTCTCTCTCCTCTCTTATATATTCATATAAATTGCAGAATAGGATGAGGGGGATGTGTTGGCCACCCCACTGGGTGTCAATGAGGCAAAGACATCTGAGAGAGAACAGCCCTTTCATCTGCCTAGTTGCAAGGTGGTGCCAGCTGCATTGCTGCACTGGAGCATCCCCGCAGCACATGGGCACAGTGCAGAAGACTTGTGACCACTGCTGTGCAGCTGGTGTGCTCTGTCCCCTGACGCAGCACACACTGCTATCTCAGAGATGACACACACACACATATATATATATATATTTGGTGCATATTAATTTAGCATGAAATGTGCAAGGTTTTATCAAGAAATTGTAATGAATTCAATGCACAGTAATCTAAATCTCATCTGTAAGTGCTAATCTTATCTAATTTGCTGTTCTAGAAGGATGATACCCATGCTGTCAATATCTAAATGACTGAACTATTACCCCAGCACTTAATACTAGCTGTGCCTTAAATGATCATCTGCAGTATGTGTCAGGCAACCAGATAAACCAGATGTTAAAAGACCAAATAATTCTAAAGAATTTTAATTGCTGAATGACAGTTTAGATCATATTTTGGTCTATGATTATATATATCAATATCAACACCAAGTGTTTACATTTTATCCCTGATCTTATGAATGCTTACACATAATTAGATGCTTTTTATTTAAAATTGTTTAAAACTGTGCACAGTTGTTTTTTTTTTTTTTTTTTTTTTAGGGTAGGCAATTTGGGACAGATTTTTGACTTTATTAGACTGCTGAAGATTGACATTAGCTGTTGGCAAGCACATCTTTACCACATATGCAATTTTAGACTTAAAAAATGCTAGTAAATATGACTGCTACCCTTCATCTTGGTGAAATGGTCGAAGCATAGAAGACAGATGGTTATAAAAGCAGTGTCTGCTGACATAACAGATTGTATTCCGAATTTCTACTCAAGTTTCTAGTTTATGGTTTTTTTTTGATCTCTTAATAAAAAGTATCTGGCTTGGTGGAGTAAATGTTAACTCGGAACTTAATCTCTGTAAATAGTCATGGGAGAAGGCGGCAGATGCTTCCAAAGAGTAACTCACAAGGCTTAAAAGGATAACTCATCTCTCCAACTAAGGCATATGGTGTTTGGATGCTCTGTATTTCTTGGTTACATTACCATGCATGTTTTGCAGGAGGCAGACAAGCCCCAGAAACAGGGAGCAGCACAAACATTCCAGACATGTCTGAAGCGCTGCTAGACTCCATTGTCCTCATACAAACTTTCAATACATCCCTACCCGTTCCTCAGCTGCATGGGAGGTTGAACACCTACAAGTCACCCGGAATGTTCTAAGCATGTGCCATGAGCAACTTGGCAGGTATGTAGGCAACCTCGTTATCTAGTACGGAGGCTGTTGGTATATTTAGATGACTGAAAGGTCTGGTAGGACTGTGCAATAAGCGTTGAGTTTCAGGACAAAGACCTGTAAGGGAAGTGGAAAACTTTTCCTCTTATTTTTCTGAGGAGTTTCTTGGAATTGATTCTAAATGAAAATGTTGGAATGTCTGTTGATAGGTTTGGGAGGAAAAGAAAACTTGCCAGGAAAAGAGAAAACACTTGGAAAGACAGTGAAGCAGAACTGAAATTCTGGAAGGACCTTAGAAAAGATTTTGACTTTGGAAGTTGTTTTCTAAAGTTGGGAGTAATAAAACCAGACTTTGCACAGAACATTCCTAAACAAATTGTACGAAATGCAGAATCTCATTTTCAGCATGTTTTTGTGACAGAACCCATCCCTCCCCCCAACACACACAATAAAACAGGGTACATAAACATGTTAATTAGCTCCTTCTTTAAATAAAGATTCATCAGCCTTGTGTTAACATCTTTAAAGCCGTTTCTGTGTGTCAAAGAGGACTTTCGTCCGTTATTGCTCGTAAATTATGTGAGGAGGCAATATCCAAGATGCAACTGGCGTGGGAAAGGTAAATGAGGGAAAAAGTACCAGAGATCACTGTTTTTTTCAGTTGGAAGATTGACCAGAAAGTGTAAACACTGAAGTTTTTCTCCAATCTAGAACCTAGGCCAGGAGCAAAGGAGCTCTTAAACCAGACAAGCAAATGGATAAATGGTTCAAAAGTAAGACTTTTGTGATGGCTACCTACTAAGGGATTTCTGGTAGGTGTCCATGCAACATTATACCCACCTGCCTTTGCACAGTCAGCTTCGAAACTATTTGTTTCCTTCTCAAACATAGGTTGGTATTACAGTGCAAGATGGCTCCTATAGCATCCATCATAACAAGAGAGTCCTGTTTAAATTTATTTAAAGTTTGTTATCTGCATCGGAAATGAATTTATCCATTAATACATTTAGGTCTTATACATTGTTGGAAATTCTCTTTCTTCAAATGGACTCTAGAGCTAGTAGTTTAGCTGTAATATAGCTATGATGGTTGGTTTTAGAATTACTAAGATGTATGTTTCAAATCTACTTTAGGTGTTTCATGAATTCTCTTTGTTTGTAGAGCTTGAAATTAAAATAGAGAGAAAACTGTCATAACATCTCTGTTCAGGTAATTCTCCTAAACAACATAATTTTTACAGTTACTTGTAATAATAACAATAACGGTAATAATAATAAAGAAATATGCCAACATAAGAGCAGACTGGATTTATTACCTGGAAAAGATATCTCGGTTTTACTCTAATATATTTCAGCAGCCTGCACAAAAGGAATGTCCATGTTTCTGCTTAGATGATGGATTTCAAAGATCTCATGTTGCTAGTTAATTTTCAGATTAAAATTAACATAGTGGTGTCTGACTTGAGCGGTAAATTAACAAACATAAAATGTTTCCCACTCTTCAGCTCTAAAGCGCAAGGAAGAAGGAACAGTTGCAAAAGTGAAGAGCAATGATATGTATGTGCTGGACCAAAAATTAAAGCTAAGCTAGGTGTCTAATAGGTAGGTGACACTACACCCTAGGAAAACTTCTCTGTCATAATGACGAAGATCGATCCACAACATTGTTGATTTGATGCCTGTGACAGCATGATAGATAGTTTTTTAACAGACTGTATGCCAGCTTGCCAGGAGGTGATGTGCACCTCTTTCAGCAGTTTGTGCCCTGCTTCATGCCAGACGTTGGCTGGATTGGTTCATTAGCTAGGCAGCCCTCCTGGTGTACTCCACAGTGTTACAGATATATCCAGTCCATTTTCTCACACAACAGATATGAGGAAATGGCACCTCTGCTGATTTTTTTCAGATTTGTACACTGGTGTAGCAGCAGGCAGAAGCTCAAACTATAAAGCTGGGAAAAGATCCATAACTCTGGCAATTAGCTGTAATTGAGATAGCTATAACACATTCATATCCCACTGGTTTCAGAAGGAAGTTCTTTGGCTCTTGAGTGCATTTGAGGATGAATTTAATCTGCCCTTGTCCCTTTTCAGTGCTGTAACTGTATATAGAGGATGAAAAAAACCCTACATTTGCAGCATTTCCCCAGAGAACTATCAGTAACTACTTCCTGTTGCAGGTCTTGTGCTAGTGGAAAATGGCAAAAAAACAAAACAAAACAAAACAAAACAAAAATCTCATGGGCATAGCTTTTAGGAATTCTGGGTTACTGTGGATTCTTGGGAGCTGGAAGTCAGAGATACAATTTCGTTTTTCCTTGGCACTGAGCTTCATGTTCTGTATCATGCCTTGTATAACAGAGGACCCTAAGTATCTACTTTAGTGCTTTGCGTGTTATTGGGCAAAACTGTGTAAAACTTACCAGATAAGCTACAAGAGTGATCAGTTGAGCCAGGTACTCAGAGATGAACTCCAAGCAGGAAATAATAGAATTTCTATAGTTGATAATCTCATATACTCAATTGCAGCTAGCCAGAAGCTCATCTTATCAGTTCACTGAGTAAGTATATTACTGAGCCCTGTCGCCTTTAATTTTTTTCTCTATCAATGGCATCTAATCATCTCCATAAATCATAATATCTAATGAAAGTTAAAATCTTCATTAGTCATTTGCACATAGTATATTAGTGTTTAACATGCATGTATCTTCTTTGATTAATTTGTTTAACATGTTTCTTTTACTGTCATTTTACAAGGGGAAGAATTGTTTTAAATTTTCTGCTAATAGCACTCTCAATGCCATTGCAGTGAGCATAGTTAGTTGTGAAGATACAACTAAATTAGAATATTTACTTAGGTTATTTAAATAAATGCTATTATGTTTGTATAATGTATAACCCTGGAATTCTAAATAATGTTTATTTATGTCTGAATTACTGAATTGTTTAATCCATATTTGATTTTCTGAAAAATTATTCTATTTAATTCCTTAATTCACTTTTCTTTTACTGTTTGGATTTATTTTCCTTCAGTTAACAATTCTTTCTTTACAGGTTATTTAAAATCAAGCTTTTAAACATGGATAGATATTTTTATTTGTGAAAAGCAGCAGGGGAAAATTTCAACCATTGTTTTGGTGGATTTTTAATTCTTTACTTTGTTCTTCATAATTTCATGTCTTCCCATAATTATTCACCCTCTTCCTAAAAGAAAAAAAATAATTGTACTCTTTTCTGCCCTTTTTAACTGAGACTCGCTTTTTTTGTTGTTGTTGTTTTGTTTTTGTCTTTTTTTTTGTTTATAATAGAAAGCCTCCCATTAAACTCTTCAGAAATAATTTTGGGGAATTAGTCCTCCAAGAAATCCTTAGCAAATGAACTAACTCTACGGTAAGTGAACACCAGTGATTCAAACTACATTTAACTTCAACAGCTTGTTAACCTAGGTGGTGGTTTATACTCTTTCAGGCTGAAACAGAAATGTTTTGATAGTGGCAAGAAAGCAAACTTCTGACTTAGAAGTTGAGGAAAGTACACACTCTAATAACTCTTCCATCAGTAATAGATACCAATCAATTATTACCGAAATGATACCAGACTTGAAATTTAAAAATGAAACCTGAAGGAGTGTTATAGAATTGATACAAAAATTAAGGAAAGAAATAAGAGACTTTATGTAAATAAGCTGCTACTGGAAAAAAAAAAATAAAGATGGAAAAGTGTAAATCTATTTAAAACTGTTTTACTTGTATTTGAGAAAGTTTTGCAATTTTCTTGGTAAAATATTGTTCTGTGTAGCATAAACTTTCCACTAATACTGTGTCTGAGAAATGCCTTATCCCTTCAGATCTTAAAACTAGACCAAGGAGGGGGTAAGTTTGCACCTGATATCGACATCTTAATGCATACTGAAGTGCCTTACTGATTACTATTATTCAATGGAAGACTTTTCTGTGCCTCCTGCATTACCATCTTTCTACTAGTTAGGAGGCCTCAATGCTTTGCCTTACATATTTACCAGAGACTCGTCTTGCTCTTATCCATTAATCTTAAAATTATTTCCCTTCTACCTGGTTTAAGATAAAATTTGAATAGAAGTATTAGAAGATTAGAAGATCTAAAATAGATAATCAGTTAAAATATTAATAAATTTCTTAAAATAGGAGTAAATTGGAAGATCATCTGCCTCCCCCTCTTCTCCATTCTGTTTTTTTTTAAAAAAAAAAATTATTTTTTTAAACAAAATATTTATAGCTTTCTTCTTTGAGGATATCTTACATTTCAGGTTCAATCTGTTGGAGGGAATTAACCTTCCTAGCTTTCAGCACAGAACATTCCCAGAGGGTACTTCCTTTTTGTGCCTCTGTTAGCCTTTATAGACTACTGCTGTTTTGAAATTTTCCACAGACTTCAGACAGATATCTTTCAACTTGATATTCATCCAGGGGACAGTCTAACTGTTCTTCCTCAAAATAAGCTGCCTTTCTTAGTTAGAACAGTGGCTTGATACAGGTGCATTTAATACTGTATTAGATGTTCTTGGGTGTCTGACCCAGCCTATAGCTGATGATACAGAAGGGTACAGATTTCTCATACCTCCTGACTTATGTCCAGCCCCATATAGTGTCTTGGATACCTCAGGGTACTGGGTGCAGTTCAAATTAAAATACCTATTTTTTTTATATATTTGTTTTTTATTTGGGGGTGAGGCATATCTTGAAACCAGATATGAAAGTAATCAAGCACTTCAAAAGCAACACTGAGTTGACTGATTTCCAAGTTATTTGTCCCATGGATATTATAGTAAAGTTACACATAAATACAAATAATTACAACACAACTGAAGAAGGTCAAGGGCTTTAGATAAACAGTCTTTAACACTTCAGAAACAAGAAGTTCTCTGCTAAACAGAAATCATGGCAGTAGTATCTGGGTGAAATATGTAAAAATAAGTCTGCAAAGATTTGTTGGATTTTTAAACATAAATATCTATGTAGCTTCTTGCAATTGTCCATCAATATAATATCAGAGGTTTTTAATGAATTTTTAATAGCATGCTCAAATTTCTTTTGTGTTTATTCTCTGTGAACATTTGAATAACTGAGTTTTACTGGAATAGATTTTATGGAACATAAGTTTCAAAGACAAGTTAGAAATACTAATTGTAAAAAAATCTCCCTACAACTTTTAGGACATTCAAGTAAACTGTGATTGAGCTACACATGGACAAAATGGACAAAAGCTGAGGGTAATTTAATTATGAATCCCATCAAGGAACTACATTTTAGCATGGTCTCACTCATTGAAAGTGCGCTTCAAAGCCACAAGTTTTTCTTCAAAGGCTGCATCAATCCAAACAGTATGTAATTCAGAGAAGTGGCTTGCTTTTCTCTGTGGCTTTCTCATTGTTAGGAAGTTGATACTGCAATATGAACACATAGTTTGTATGGTTTGCAGCTCTCATGAGATGTCCCAACTGGATGTAAACAAGGTGGCTGAAGTAATAAGAACAGATTAATAATGGAATTAATCTCACCTGCCTTTAAATATGTGCTTGGTAGATCTTTATTTTGGAACTAATCAGCATAGGCTATTATTTACAGTCAATAAAGAGAACTAGGCATTTGTAGATTGTAATTCATCTGACAGTTTGGACATCTTTGTCAGGGTGATTGTGCTCTAGATGTGTCTCTGTTAGTTATGAATGGAAACTACATGACTAACAAGATACAGGTATCTAAGTTGTGGAGGTCTATGTACAGTCAGTTGTGTAAGTATTCACCCTGGGTCATCCACAAGTTTTGCACATTATACTCTAAATTTTAGATTGACACATCTATGTTAGCTATGTATCTCAGCTAACTATTTCACGGCCAGCTTTGATTGGTCTCTATGGTATGTATAACTGTTCTTCCTTTCCCATCTCCCTAAATTAGATCTAGTCAAAATAATGCTTCAAGCACTGTTTCTTCATGCTGCAAGACCAGATTAGAAATACTCATACTTCTTATCCTACTTTGTGTTCTTAGACAGTGTAGGATATTAAACCTTTTCTTGTTTGTTTGTTTTTGTTTCTCCTGGTCAATTGTAATGGCATAAGTTTCACTTGTATGCAGGTCTTTGATGAAATTAAAGGTAGTTAAATTGTAAGTAAAGATTGCAGAAAAAAAATACTTGAAATAGGAAAAAAAAATATGGTTATTTTGTATTTGATTTAACCTAGGAAGTTTATCATTAGTTTATCACTTCAAATCTTGTGTAAAAGCAAAAGGGACATATTTCTGTCTCATGCCAGTCGAGGTAGATACATTAAAGTCACTGAACATGAAACAGTCTGATCTAACTTAAGGTCTGGCAATTGTGAGTGAGTACTCAGAGTCTTTTTATGAACAGTTGCAATATGGGAATAGGAAATCAAAGAAAGTTTTCTTAAATCTTACAGTTAGGTAGTCTAAAACTTGGGTTTCCTTCGATTTCCGTTGCAGTTGCATAAACTCCCTAGGTAAAGGTTGAGCATATGAAAGATTTTCTTAAGCTCATTGTCTCATATTTTCATTTGATCTTAACAAAAGCCTTGGGTAAAAGCATACTATGTTATGATTAGAAAAGACAAGACTCAGAACTTAGTGTTCATCTTCAGATCTGCTTTTGCTCTGATGTAGCTCTGTTGATTGCTATTCTGATTGTCCTATTGACTTCCTGATCAGCCAGTTGTTACCTAAGGTTTCTCTTTGGTAGGTGGGGACAGCAGGAACTGAAAATGTTTCTTCGTATAAATTTTTTGTTAAAATGGACAAATCCCTGAGTCAGAGGAAGGAAGAGTTCTTTAGTTAATCCCTCATTGACACATCTACTGTTCTGGTAGACAGACAGTTAGATAGACAGACAGAAGGATTCCAGACAGATGTACTAAAGCTCTCCAGTGCTTAGGCTCCTTTTGGAGTTTATCCCAATATTTTTTAGAAAGTGTTTCCCTGTGTATCCTTTATGATTTCACAGTCTTTCTGACACAATATTTCTCTTTCTGTCCTCAGGGACTAAGAAAAATGCTACTTGATTTTGCAGTAGCTTTTTATATATTTTAAAATTATCGTGTTTCCTAAAAGATCTTTATTTGTTTGTTTGTTTTCCCAGACTTTAATAATACTTCAGTATTTACTAGGAGTTCCTCTCATGCGATCACTGTCTACCAAAACCACATTTTTTTCCTCAGTTGGAGTGCCTTAAGCTTGATAAATTCAAGTCCAGGTCAGACTGGTACTGGATAGAGGGCAAGATTACCTAGCTAAGACGTTTTGTTCTTATGTCCTATTATAATTGTATTAATTAGGGAAACAGTTAGACACTCCTGACAATCTCCCATTGATTCTGATGTTCTTGAAGGGCACATTCTGCACGTTGGTGGTACACAGATACAAAGATATGCACTAGTTTTGGAGCAATGTTGGAATTTGGAATGCTTATTTGTGATGGCCAAAGTATTATAACTGCATATATATCTTTCCTTTATGCAAAGATGGATCTTGAAGAAATTTAAAATCAGGTCATATGGCTCTATGTTTGATGGCATGGAAAGGAAGAAGAAATGCTTCCCCACCTGCACCATGGCAACCTTCCTTCACATTTCTTGAAGCAAACTGACATGCTGAAATCGGAAAAGAGACATGACTTCACTGCTGCTTTTTGTGCTAGGCACATGGTTAAGAATGCTGTTGTACATTCATGTCTAGAAGTGGGTTGCTGCACTGTACTTTGCTTCCACTGCTGATTCATCTGTCCTTGTCACTGTTCTGTGCAGAAGGAAAATACAACTGGATTGCCTCAGAAGCATTAAGGAGTTTACTTCACAAACTGTAAAACAAGTTTACATGGCTTTTTCAGTCTCAAATTGGGAAAAGCAAACAAACAAACAATGGAAAGAAAAGATTTCACACTAGATACTAGAAACAAGGCAAATTTTTACCTAGGAAAACAAATAAAATCCACAGCAACCTAAATAAATCGTAAGGGACATAAGATATTCAGCTCCCATAAAAATTCAACAACTGCTGCATACCTAATCTCATTAGACCTTGCAAGATTCCTTTGGAAGATGTTCTGGCTCTCTAATAAAATTTGTTTCTGGAACACATTTTGGTAAGTGTATCTCAGCCGGTTGGTTATGGAAAGAGAAGGCTTCAATAAGATTAAATTCTGGTGTTATGATTATCGATACTTACATCTATGCATCCAAAAGTGAAGAGTTTCATTTAAAAAGAGCAAATAATGTGGTCTGCACTTTTCTGAATGTTACTGACCTGATGAAAATAAGTAGTTGTACTTAATTCTGCTGAAGCAGGTAACACTTTCCTCATATTTATTCAGTGTTTTACAGGTTAGGGGACAGAGTGGGGCTAACATGTATGACTACAGGAAATGACTATACCATTTGTTGTGAGAATTTGATATAGCATATTGAAATGTAATTTATTAGAAAAGATTAATAATAAAACAAAACAAAAAAGCAAATTTTTAGTAATTGTTCCTCTCATATTCAACAAGTCTTAATATGTCAAAAGTACTCCATATGTCTCTGTATAGTAATATTGACCAAGCCAAAGCAGAGAAACAGGATCACTGCTCATGTTCACAGAAGGTGAAAGGATGGGAAGCAGGGAGCACATTTGTACACTGTGCCTCTCCTTGCACATAATGGTTTCCATTTTCACGATGAGGATTTCCAGAACAGAATAAGTATAAACCTGGTGTGATTTAAGTACAGTGAATATAATACGTCTGATTTACTGAGCAGTCAGAACATCTGGATAGCACATTCATAATAATTCAACAGGATCTTGAGTGCATCAACATTATTTTACTGTAGATGTGATGTCCACTTCTAATGTCACTTTTCATTTGGGATCTCCAGAAATCCAGCAACCAGGACAAACTGCAAGATGTCTACAGACACCAGACAATGCAAAAAGTATTCAAATTCTGTTTAGGAAAAAAAAAAAGAGAGAGAGAGAGAGAAAAAACAAGCAAACACAAATGGATATGTAATAGACTTACTCATCAGCAAAACATTTAGAGCCTTTACAAAGAAGAATGTAATGCATTATTGGCACAAAATACAGTATTCTGATTTGTCCTGTAAACTGTTCTTGTCAGAATGATGTTGCCTGGGTGACTTTCTTGAATACTTATGATATTTGGAACCAAGATTTTTCACACAAATTTGTTGCAGCTGTCAAAGAAATCCTAATTCAGAAGCATTTCAGACCTACAAACCTCCAAGTGAAGAATACACTGAACTGTTTTGCATTGTTTTGTGGTTCATAAGCAGTTTTTTTTTTTCTTTTTAATCGGTTCTGTTATATTTGGTAATATTTTTGTCTT
The DNA here is from genome assembly GCF_040182565.1 of Anser cygnoides. Taxonomy (NCBI): domain Eukaryota; kingdom Metazoa; phylum Chordata; class Aves; order Anseriformes; family Anatidae; genus Anser; species Anser cygnoides. The sequence goes on from NC_089876.1 coordinate 50,509,450, forward strand.
TTTCTATGGTGTTAATGTTTACTTCTTTCATTTTTATATTCATCAGGGCTATTCTGGGCTGCCCTGATGTCATAGACAGTGAACGTACCCAGAATCATTGGGTGACCTCCCCAAAATGGGCCATGAAGGAAAGCGCTGAATTTTAAGGGGAAAGATCTGTCTTCTGCTTGTAAGATGAACTTCATTAAATGAAGAGCCACCAAAGGAGAAAAGGAGGTATAGGTACAAATTGCTCTATATTATCTCAATTTCTCTAGAGACCTTTTTTAATTATGAGTAAATTACAAGAACAGCAGCTTCCACAAGGCAAAGACATAGTTCTGTTCTGTCAGCAACTCCCTACAATTATTTTTTTTAAATGCTTAGTAGTAGAATTGCAAGACATTTTTATCTTTTTCTGAGATGCCTAATTTAACACGGGCGATAGATGAAACCAGTTGCCATTGCTGGCATCCTCCCTCCCTCTTCTGCATCCTCTCTGTGATGCCCACAGTGAAACATTGATGCTTGACATGTCCTACTTGCACAAATAGGTTGGTGAGGGAGACAGAGCTGAATGCAGTATGTGGGGATTTAAAACAAATGAAAAAAAAAAAAAAGATAAGGTGACCAAACCTAAATGTTTAAAATCAGCTAGCATGAAGCAAAACTTCAAGCTACTTTCTCACTTTGAAGGGGAAAGGGAAATGCAGTGTTCAATGTTGCACAAAAAACTAGCTAGCAAATGCTAACCTGGCAATGGCTGGTTACAGAGTCACATGTAACTTATCCTGGGTGTGATCTAGAAGGCTGTACCAGTAAGGACAGAGATATTCTGGAAGACAAATAGCTTAATACCTGCAGTACAATCTGTTTGCCATGGTGTAGATAGATCTTAAGCCAGCTAGGAAAATACACTTTTTTTCAAGCAGAAAAGTGTGTGTGTGAGAAAACCTTGATGAAACCTTGATCTTAAACTAATAAACTAAGTGTTTACTAACACTTTGTTACCTTTAGATAACCAGCTGCAGTGAGTCCTGGATGAAGGCCCATTGCAATAAAGGTAAGTGCTATGTGTGCCTCTGATTTCTATAAGCACCATTCTGCCACAACATCTATTGCATGTATCAGGGTCATGACACTTTGTGCTTCAGAAAATCATAAGCAGGCACTCAAAAATCAAGGTAATTACAAGCCATGTCTGATTTGAAGAATTTTGGCCTGAATTGCAGGAATGGATTTCAGAAAAAAGAAAAATTTGGGGGGAGTAAGCCATTATCTGATGTTTAAAAATCCCAACATCAAAAAGATAATGCCTCTGGGAAGAAATATAAATGGCAAACTGAAAGAAGATTAAAAGTGATTAAGTCATAAAGTCTTTAAGCTATGGAAATAGAGAAGATAAAGCAAACAGCTAACTCAGTTGATGTACAGCTGAAAGTCTGTACATTTACAGAGAAACTCTTTCTGTTGCTTTTACACAGGCTCATTATTCCCATCAGGTGATGAACAGGGAATGAACAGCTTAGGGAGATTAGGTTATGGGCATAATAAATGTTCAAAACCCTTCCAAAATGAATGCAAATGACAAATGTAAGAGTACATGCCTAAGAATAATTTATAATCCTTGCATCGGTCAGAAAAAAATATAATAGCACCAGCAGTTCATTATGCACAAAAGCAGACCCAAATTTGACCCAGCTTTCTGCTACAGTCTTCAGGAAAGTAAATGTTATCTTGATATTTCATAGTAAATGGTCTCATTGGTTGAGTACCCTAATTCTGTTAAAGGAAGACCCTAGCATCACTGAAATATCAAAATATCTTAATGACCGTAACTATTTTATCTTTTTAATTTTTTTACCTGGTGAGCACTGACAAGTTTTTGGTTTTGTTTCTGTTTTTAACTATTTACATTTTTGTTGGATCTATGGAAAGCTGTATGAAATGGCTGGAAATGAATTGTCATGTGGATTTTTTTGTATAGGCAGATTTTCTTACAGTTCTTTCAAATGACCTTTAAATTCCAAGAAAGCCATGTTTTAGAGAACACTAGCAGAGTACTGACTGTGTTTTAGGTCTGATTATGCTCTATTATATGCAGTATATGTTCCCAGGCACAGTTTTAGAGGCATTAAGAAAAACATTAAAATAATTTGACCCAGAGCTGCTAGGCTTATGCTAGGTTATTACCATGTGAAACCAAATAATACAAAAATGCTTAATTTATTCTGAGTGTAAATTCTAAAAATAATATACATATTCTTCTGCTAACTACAAAAACATATATATAAAGGAATACTGAAAAAGCATGACAAGAAAATGTCCAGAAAGATTAATTTTGCAAAGACCAACACTTGAAGGATTGTATTTGTTTTTTGTATTTTCTTATGCAGCTTTAGTTCTGAGAGAGACAACACCCTGTGGTGAATATATGTGGTCTTGCAGCTGAAGATCCTGTTGTGTTGCACAAGCACAATGTCAAAGGAATTACAGTTGTCTAAGGAAGTGTAAATCTGTCATGTCCTAACAATTGAGCTTTTCAACCAAGATAACACTCAGTTAAGCAACTTTTGTGTAAAGATTATGTAATTTATTAAAATTTACATTTAATGAAAAGCAGTTGGAAGACTAAGAATATGTTTTCCCCAATGTTATGTGGAACTAAATTAAATTTACAAGATCTTAGCTTCTGGGAGGGAAATGGAATTCCTGTGCCCTGTGTATTGGCGTGTCACTGTTTTTGTGTTGCTGCTTACTCATCAAGTTAAAGCATTCAGGATTAGTCTCTGCTTTTGCAGGAATGCATGCACAGAAGGGCAATTGTAGGAGTTTATAGTTCAGAGAAAACTAAACACCATTTCCACCAGGGAGGTGAGAGGAAATAGATGCTTTCCTAGCCTGAAGACTTTCCCCTATCGAAGTTCACAAGCTTTCTGTATAATAACTAAATGGATATATTAGACCTAGAAAATCACCTGTCACCTTCTTACTTATTAATCAAAGATTAGCTTTTTAGAATTTCAGAGCATTTGACTCTCTAATTACTTATTGAAATATAAATAACATAAAATCTTGTCAAAGAAATATAAAGAGTAGATGATACAGCCCTCATCTTCTAATCTGTCTGATCTATACTTTGTATCTACATTTGTATTGTTCCCACCTGTTTTGACCCTCTCTTTTGCATTTCTGTTATTTTGGTTTCATCAGTTCAGAACGGATGATTGCTTGGTATGGGCTACTGGATAACAGCAATAATTATACCATTTCTTACTGGATGGAGATAACACTATACAAGGACCTTGATGGCTGAGGAGGGCAGAAGGCAGGCTTTGACACCGCATCAGTCTCCACCGGATAGGACAATGTTATACTCCTCCCTATGAAAACAGTGGAAGTAGTGTTAAAGCTCTGCAGCAACATGGATGACATGGATGGAGATGTTTAAGAGTCAATCTTCAGTTCTAAACTGTGCTTCCCAACAATGATTCAAATCAAACAATGATTAAAAGCAGTTTAATCATCCAGCCTGTACTTTGCCACTATTACAAATCAAAAAAACAAACAAACAAACAAAAAACCCGCAAGTTCATAAAACTCATAAATGTGTTTTGACATTTTACATTATAATTTGACAAGTAAAGAACACTTCTTCATTTGATGATTTTCATCCTTAACTGATGATACATGCATTTTATGCTAATGAGGGCCTGAATTTAACCTGATATTTTGGTTCTAAAGTACAAAGATTATAATGGATTTTTTTGGATATTAGACCTTGCTCCTTTAAAATATCAAGAACAACAACAACAACAAAAGTTTTAATTTTATTAAAATAGCAGCTGCACAGTGCTCTAAAAATTTCTAACTTCAGTCTTTTGTACACTATAAAATCCATTCTTAACTTACCAGCATAACTCTCATTAATTAATTAAGCTTTCCATTTGATTTCCAGCCATGTGTATTATATAGGATCTAGCCCTTGTTGGAAAGATTTGCTCCAGAATTTAGCTTTTTAAGGAGGAAAAGTGCTCCATGAAAAATCGCTTTTACATTTCTCATGAATAAAAGGAATTTTGCAAATGAGAATAGTAGAAAAGCTATCTATCTTGCTGACCTTGCATTCCCAAATCTACAGAGAGTTCAAAATGTAGTATTTAAGGGTGTCTGCTGTTCTCTTCAGCTGTTTAGCTTGGTAACCTAAGGTTATAGGGTAAATGTCAGTTCTCTTAATTATTACTGCCAGTCTCATAATTACCCCAAGACCAATGCTTTTTACGTAGTATCTCCAATTACTAGTTTAAAAATCTTTTAACTGTTCAATCTGGGGAATTTATGTAAAAATGAACAATGTAAAAGATTCAGTACTGATTTTTCTGCTCAGTATTTTGCATTCTTCAACTCCTCAGATTCACACTCATGACTCAAGAACAGAATTTTTGCTTGCCCAACTAACTACAGCTGTGATGCCAGCACATCAGGACAATTCAGTGTCACATTATCACAGCAATAGTAAGGCCACTGTATTTTTAAAAAAGCAGAACAGACAATGAAGACATAATCATATGATATGAAATTTTTCTTGAGACACACAAGACAAAGCCCCACCTAATGAAACAGTAGTCCAGTTTTCTTTCAGTCAGACATCTGAGTTTTGGAATGGTTTAGTCCACACAGAGCAATCTTTGCATTACTTTCCAGGCCAGAATAAATTTATGCCCAGCTTACTTGGTACACACATAAAGAAACTCAGATCTGTCTGCAGACATATGTATATGGTAGCCATATCTTGAACTCTTTTCTTCTGTGCAGCGCTGTATAGGTAGGAAGCAGGATCAGAATCATAGCAACTATTCTCCTTTCTCATGCTAAAATATTCTGATGGATCGCCATCAGCTGCCAAGACTTCTGCTACAAATTTGCCCTGGGAAATGTGGCATAAGGTGAAAATTTTCCGTGAGAGTTCACAAAATATATGCTTTCACCATATCAGGAGGTACTTCTGCATCCTGTGAAGAGGTGGTGGCTGAGTCAGCATGGTCCGCTCCTCCTTCAAGTGAGGTAGGACTACATTCATCTTTCTGGGGATAAATATGATATTTTTGACTTAATTAGCAGATGCTATTTTTACATCTCATCTATGAAAATATGATAGCAAAAATTCCTAATTTGATTTGTACATTGAAAACAACATTAACAATCACAACTATCTTCCAGCATTTCTTTTTATCTGGATTTATTATCAGAACATATCTTTTAGTATAATAAGTGTTATTCCTGAGAACATCTCGTGTATTTGCTTGTTTTGTTTAGAACCTGGTTTTCACTTTCCTATCTGTATTTCTCATAGCATGAATAGATACTTTCTCAAGGGGTACCTCTGTTTACTAGATATGGACTGAACTATAAGATGAGCTGTTGAGTGGTGAGTGATGTGGGCTCAGGAACAATGGAACTCTAGCTGGTGAGACACCCATATATGGGATTTATTCCTTTTCTATCATATTCTCCTTTCCACATCTGTTCTTTGTCTTACTGAAGGTGATATAATCCTTTTGGGATCAATCAGAGAACTTCAGCATTTTAATGACTGAGCTCCTAACAAGGACTGACTTCACGCACCAGTCAGTCATCTTTAAAATAAAAAACAATAAAATAAACTTTTCCCTTGGTGTAGCATAAGGAACTCTTGAAATACCAGTGGAGGATTTTCTTTATCTGCTTGGATGCTAAAGGAAACAGAATCTTCCTAATGTACCAAGCAGAAAGATGAGCTCAATGAGCTGATAATTCTGTAAGCATTTTTACCACTGCATCAAGAAATGGTTGCTATGGAGAGAAGTTGCTATGGCTGCTAAAGTGACTGCAAAGCAATGTTTCTTTCTTTCTTCCTTTGTTTTCATGAAAGACCTTATGATTTGCACTTGTTGAAATTAAAACACTCTGCTTTTCTTAAGGAATGGAAAATATCCCAACACCATGCATTTGACTTGAATCAAGAGGATAAAAAAACCCAACAACTCCTGTCTTACTGGAAACCTGGTCAATAACTAAACATTCATTATAATTTCAACTAAAACTATGGGATGCTTATATCTTGTTCCTCACTGTCTCCTATTTCCTCTACACTTTCTGCTGCCCATTTGAGATGTTAATTGCCTAAAGATAAAATTGTTCTCCCTTTCATCTCTTGATCTAGTTGAACTCAGTTTCTCAGTATTCTAAACTCAATTAGTTATCCAGCTCCTATTGACTTCTGTCAAGAGATGGCTTCTGATGTAGCAGAAGGATGAGCTAATGTTGTGTTCTGAGTGTATTGCCTGAAATATGATGACCATGATACTGCTATGCTATGGTCAGTTTTCTATTACATGTAATGAAGGTAACCTCAGTTTTTTGTTTTTTGTTTTTTTTTCTGTGATATGTAGACCTTTGCAATCAAATAGGTTGTGAATATGGAAAAAAATATATATTACTGCTGCCTGGAATTCCAACTCAGTATTCAATATTGTTTTCTTTTTCTGTTGAAATTCCTGTTTCATAGAGATAAGTATTAGTAGGTTTTCCATTTAATGAATGTGTATTTTTCATATTAATAATACTTAATATTTAAATGTGTCTTAGCAGGCATAGAAAATTATATTTATTATATGCCTTTTCTTAGAGATTATTAATTTGTATGTGAAGGTTAAAATGCAATACTCTAAAAACCATGAACTTCATTCATTTCAAAAGTTTTCAAAAGACCCACATCAGGACAGGATAAGTCTGTATTCCTACATGGTTGCATTGTGCTTATGCCATGAATGAAGTCAGATCCAGAAAACAGAAGCCAATGAAAACAGCATATTCTACAGCTAAAAGTAAATACTGTTCCTCTAAATGCTTCTATGCTCCTAACAACATATTGAAAAATATGAAATAATCATCTCTAACTAGAGAGGTTTTCTCAGAATCTTCACTTACTTTCTCTATTTATTTACCCATTCATTCTCATTAACAGCTCTCAGAGTTCCAGGATGCCACGAAGGAAATATAACAGGTATATATAGAGAGATATCAGCATCTAAGGAACAAAGATTGTATTTTCTTGAATTCATAAGCTGTCGAAAAGAAGCTATTAGTTATCGCAAATAAAATTTCCTAGATAATAGATATTCAAGTAACCTGTTTCACCTTTTCCTATTTTTAAATTTTTATTTTTATTTTCATCCTAGAGTGCTATTTGAAAATGGGATTTAATACCAGGGCTTGACACTAAGAAGGATGATGGTGTGAGATGGTTAGCATATGGTGAGTAAAACTATCTGTAGCAGAAAGCACAAGTCTGACTCCCTAGACATGTTTCTTTTTTGAACAGATGTGTGGGACATAAATAGACAGAAACAGGTTGTGGGAACCATTTCATCTTGAATAGTGGTAGACAAAATCTGTTGTTTCTTAGTAGTTCCACAGTACTGTTAATCTATAGAATCTTCTTTTAGGGATTGATCAATTTTCTCTTGGCACTAGGGACTAGCCAGCAAGCAAATATATTACTCTTAAGTTACAGTACCATGTGTATTCCACTGCTAGAACTCCAAAATTGGAGTTTCTGCTTTTTGGTGCTCTATTTTCTCCTGTAATTATTAAAGAGTTAAAACCCACTGTTCTACAGTAAATAACACACTGCTGCAATAATTTGCTTAGTGTATTTTAAACACTGCAGTTGCATAGTAATCTGAACTGTGAAGGAATGCATCCATTTTTTCAAAAAGCTTTACTTTGCAGAATAAAATTTCAATTTCCGTAAAGGTGGGATATATATAAAAATATGTATATGTGCATCTTGTGTGGTTTATATGCAAATACATATATTCTGGAAAAAATAACTGGAAAAAAAAATCTTTCTTGTTCTATGCTTCCCTAAAATATATTTGCATTATGAAACAAGCTCTTAATGTTACACTGAGAACAAATGGAAGTATAACCATTTTGCAAAGGCAGAGTAATCACTAACATCTGCATGCACTTCCTACAATACTTGTTGCTTAGCCTCCTCTCATATCTTGATGCTCTTTTTTTTTCCCCCCTCACTTTTCCATTCATTAAGTGGTTTTAGAAAATCTTTTCATGAAGCAGAGGCAAATAAATACTTGATCTTTTCATCTTTATACAAAGTACTTGATATTGAAATTCGTTTGATCCTTTTCATGACTTTCTTGTAGGTGCAATAAAAGCATACATAGCCTTCCAAATAATTCCAGGTAGCTCTCTCATTGTAGGGTGCCATTATATTCCCTAAATTCCTGAACTTTAAAATTAATTTATAATATAAATATATAATTTAATTTAAAATATAAATGTGTACATGAGTGTACAATATTTGTATGTGGTATCAAAATGGAGAACATATAAATATTTTATGAAGACAAACATAAATTGAAAAAAAAAAAAAAGAAAATGCCACCACCTTTTCCTATTTCTCATATATGGAAACAACTGTGATAATTCTCAGGTATCAATACAATTTATCCTTACTTTTAATATCTTATTTTCACAACATTTTGGAAGAATCATTGTTATTTTACTCTTATGACTTCAATATTAAAGGAGTAGAGCAGAGGACATGAATGATATGGGCTGGTCCACAGCTGTGGTGCTTTGTAAATTACGGTGTAAGAGAATATAACTGTAGCTAGATATAGAAATCCTCTGAATAAATCCAAGTCAGCTCTCAAAAAGTAAGTAGCACAGCCTTTTTGGTGTATCAGTGTGAATGTAACAGCTCAGCTGAGGGGTTAGATTAATTATCCTGGTGTCATTGCTATAAAAAAAGTCTATCTTCTTTGTGGGATCCAAGTTAGTAAGACCACAGAGTACAAGGCTGTGCTTGTCAACATGTTCAGTGCTTACTGTGGCATTTCTATATGGTAATGATGTGCGTAGCTCATGTGACCTCAGAGACTACTCAACCCTAATTGACTTTTAGCTCCAACATGCTATTGCTTTCCCCTCCGTTTCTTCTTCTGACCTCTTCTATATCTGAAAATGGTTGTGTGTATATTCTTGAGCAAAGAGAAATTTAAGTACATCTTTTCCTCTGATTTTGATCGGATGCTGGAACTCAAAAATGTAAAATTTGTATCTCAGGATCTTCACCTACTTCTTTGTTTCAATTTCTATCTCATGAATATTCCATGGTAAACTGCTGTCCTGAATTTGTAAAAGAGAAATCTGAGGAGATATTCTGAGTGTCATCTCTGATATTTGCAGTCCCTTGAGTGAAATGTTCGGGAAAAATTATCATAGGCAAAGACTCCTAGTTTTAGATCTTTCTTCTACTCTTTCCATTTGCAATATTTAACTCTGTGAACATTAGGGTGTGCGTACTGTATTTCTGATTCTTTATGAACTATACGACACACTTTCTCTGGTATACTAACTTGGTTATCTCAATTTTCTTTGCACTCACTCTTTCAATCTGGTTGTACATCCATGTCTGCAAAGCCTTGTAAACTCATTCGTGGAATACTTTCATGATGCTAATGAACCCACAGTCTAAACTCTTTGGGAGATTTCATGCCTGCATACTTGTAATTCACCTCAGTATAATATCCTTCTATGCCAGAAACCCCTCTCAAAATATCCAGCATTCTGGCATGTTTTGTTTTTATAGTGACAAAGATGATGAGAATAGTAGACTTCCAAATTGAAGAACGATACTATTTCAATTTGTTGATGCCTTTCTGTTCTCCTTACAACCACTCGGACAAGAGTTTGTTTCTGAATGCTCATAAAGATGTATCTGTTTGGAGTTAATGCGATACAAGCTGCAGATTTGGAGTTAATGGCCTTGGAAGGATGCCTTCTCTTCTTTAGTTCAGTTATATTTAGAAATAAGTAGATGCTGTAAGCACCTCTTATTCAACTCTCATTCAACTTTCAACAACTTCTGCTCAGGGACAGTAGTTCTTTTCTTTCACGATTATCTGATTTGCCAATATCTTCTCTTTTTCCCTACCCACTGCTAAAGATGAAAAGACTGAAAAGTAACACTAGTTACAAGAACATTTTTGTTTGGCTTGTTTTTCTTGTTCTGCTTTGAAATTAATCATATTCTTGCCCTTTCTTTTACCCCTGCCCTGTGTGTTCTACTTATTAGTAAGAAGATTGGAAGCACACAAGCAGATCTGCTTTCTTAAAGCACAAGTGAAAATAACTGCTTTGACTTCTGTGTATAAGCATTTCTTAAAATCTTTTAAATTGCTATCTTTATAAAACAAAAGCTTTGTAAGAACTTAACTATAATTCACTGTAGTTCATTTATGAATCTACAGTTATTATCAAACCAATTTTATGAACACTAAGCTTAGAAAAACTAAGGTTCCTTCTTTTGCCCTGCTTGTACTTTATTCCTACAGAATCCTACTGCTATAGACCAAAAGTAATTTCTCAAGAACAGAGAAAGTCCTCTGTCAGTACAGGTGCATGTGAAACTATTTTATCTGGACAACTCTTAAGGATACATGCTGTGGGTTTTTTTGCTTTATTTACCAGCAATATTGTTTCATTTTTCCCTCCCACAGAAGTTGTATAGATCTGTGCTGCTGTTTCAGGCACCCTTGCCTTGTGCTAGAACTACTTCAGGGAGACATACATACTGTCTCCACCCTCAGCTGGTCTACAGAGATTGCTGTCTGCAGGCCTCATGTGGAGTACTGTCCACTGCAAATTGAATACATACTAAATGGTTCCCCAGAAGCGTCTCACAGTCCACTAAACAGCCTCAAAAAGAACTTTCTCTTTCTCTTTCTTACTAACTCAAATCACTCAAACCAGAATATTACCAAAATTATTTCTGATTATCAATTTTCTGACTTATCTACAGTGTCCCAGCTTGGGGCTTTTATATAATTGATCTATGCTTTTTTTTTTTTCCTTTTTTTTTAAAATTTTCTTTTTTTTCCTTTTTTAAAGCAATAGTTTTTGATTCAAGCAAACAGCTCTTGAGAGAAACTCCAAAGATTTTGCTCTCGCTCCTTTTCTTTGTGTATGGTAAAAACTCTCTATCTTAATGGAAACAGAAGTGCTCACTCAGCCATTTTGGAGTATTTCTTTGTCCTTATGTTATCCTCCATAGGTTCTTCAAACTGTCTCCTGGTTTTATTTTCCAGTGGTTTCAAGTATGAGTGAGCCCTAGTGAGAAAAAGAAGTCTTGAGATACAAACTTTCCTCTTCTTTTGCCCTTTTAATGCTTTAAAATTTATTTAGATGCTTAATCTCCACTTTCCTTTCTCCTAAGAACCCAACAAAATGACAAAATTTTGATGTCGATCTATCACAGAGTGTAAGCCTCTGTCCTGATCTACATATAGGTAAATTGCAAACGTGGATTATGGTCTGGTAATATACCAAACAAACTGCCTCAAACAGGTTGTGACATTTTACTCCTTAGTCTTCATTATTTACTTTATTTTAGATGTCAGTACACACAAGGTGGAGTGGAGGGAGAATAGTTCTTCCGTTGACTCCAGGCACTGGCCCACAGAGGGACTTCTGTAAATAGCACAACTTGTATTCAGCACAGTGCACTATTGCTGGTCTCAAGTACAAACAGACCTTTTACATCAGCCATCAAGAGCTTTACGTTTTGCTAGAAGAATACATGTAAACACAGGGACAGATTAGCCTCTGGATGGATGGAGAAACGAGCAGAAAATAAGTGATTTATGCAGTACACAAGTCAGGTTATGTCAGGCAATGAGTTATTTTGGTTTTGGAGATTTATTCATTTTCTGAGGGGAGAAAAAAAAATGAAAAAGAAGGGGAATATCTTTATTTGAGAAGAAAACCCTTCATTGGTTTCAAATGGCGCACAGAATATAGCCAAAGATTTCAAGACCTGTGAGAGAAATGTGTAAGACTCTGGTACCAGGTGCTGGGGCACAAGTGATGGAGGCAAGGCTGCAGGACCTCCAGGAGGGAAGGCTGGTGCTGCCCTGTACCTGATGCAGACAACCCCAGCTGGCTCCAAGGGCCCAGGGCATTTGGCTACAAGCTGGGGACAACATACCACAATTCTCTAGACTCCAGGGTGAATACAGTATTTTAATAAACATAAATTGTAATGAAATTCTACAGATGCATTTTACAACATGCAAATGAACCATAAATTAAAGGAGTAATTATGACAAATGCATGCTTGTTTGTTCAAAAAAAAAAAAAAAGATTCAAACTAGAGTGCCTGGTGCCAAAGCAGTTACAAAAATATATGAGAGTAGAAAGGGAAGCTGGCATCTGCCTTCCTCCTTTCTTCTCCAAAACTCAGCACTAGAAGCGATCAAGCAGTTCATCAGATTTAAATGTTTTTTGCTGCATTTTGTAGGGACAAAACGAGAGAATTTGGAGAGATCGCCACTGAATGAGAAAATGTATACTGTTCTGTACTATAGGGAACTTAGATATTTTGGTGCCCTGAGCAAGGCAGATATTTTTGGCAGTGTGAGGAAGGGCTAGAAGATCAGACAAGTGTCATTTGTAGCTGTCATTATTGTTGCAAAGTTATTGGTCTCCTAGGAGGCCAAAGAGAGGGCTTAAAGCTGCCTTAACTGCTGTAGTTTTTATTTTACACTTCACCTCCACCCTTCTCCATTATGTTGCTAAGTGAACACCATCTCTCTTTGTATTTTATGGTAATGTTTAAGTTTAGAACAATATTTTGTCAAGTAAGACATCAAAAATGATAGAATCATAGAATGGCTTGGGTTGCAAAGGACCTTAAAGATCATATAGTTCTAGCAGGATGCCACCCACTAGATCAGGTTGCCCAGGACCTCGTCCAACCTGGTCTTGAACACTTCCAGGGATAGGGCATCCACAGCTTCTCTGGGCCACTTGCTCCTGTGCCTCACCACTCTCTGAGTGAAGGATTTCCTCCTAACCTCTAATCTAAATCTCCCCTCTTTTAGTTTAAAACCATTCCTCCTTGTCCTGTCATTATCTGACTGAGCAAAAGTTGCTCTCCATCTTTTTTTATAAGTCCCCTTTAAGTATTGAAAAGCTGCAGTGAGGACACCACAGAGCCTTCTCTTCTTCGGGCTGAACAGCCCCCACTCTCTCAGCCTTTCTTCATAGGAGAGGTGCTCCAGCCCTCTGATCATCCTCGTGGCCTTCCTCTGGAGCTGCTCTAACAGGTCCACATGTGTAGAGCCCCAGACCTGGATGCAGTGCAGGTGGGGCCTCATAAGGGCATAGCAGAGGGGGACAATCCCCTCCGATGACCTGCTGCACACTCTTCTGGTGATACAGCCCAGAATGCAGTTCATCTTCTGGGCTGCAAGTGCACACTGCTGGATCATGTCAAGCTTTTTGTCCACCAGAACCCACAAGTCTCTCTCTGCAGAGTTGCTCTCAATGAGTTCTTCTTCCAGTCTGTACTCATGTCTGGGATTGCCCCTGCCCAGGTGTAGCACCTTGCACTTGAACTTGTTGAACCTCGTTAGGTTCATGTGAGACCACTTCTCAAACTTGTCCAGGTCCCTTTAGATGGCTTCCCTTCCTTCTGTTGTATCAACTGCACCTCTCAGCTTAGAGTCATCCACAAACTTGCTGAGGGTGCACTTGATCCCATTGTCTATGTTGTTGAGAAAGATATTAAACCTTACCAGTCCCGGGACAGACCCCTGAGGGACGCTACTTGTCACCAGGTCCACCTGGACACAGAGCCATTGACCACCACTCTCTGGGTGTGATCTTCAAAAAATAGTGTAATTAATGTAAACATTGCATTAGGTTTTTTAGTCACTTCTTTTTTAAATATTGGCACAGGAGATTTGCACTTGTATGTAATGGCTCCAAGGGACTTACACTGCCAATATTTAGGTTCAATTAATAAAAGCTATACATATATGTTAAATAAACATATGGCTCCTTTACAGCCATTTATGCAAATAGCAACCAGAGATATTTATTTGTTTTCCACAGGTATTAAATTTCTGTTGGCCAAATTGTGCCTGCAGCTATAACCATGCTGAGGTTGTTTAAAATAAGTTTTTATTTTCTGTAATGACGAATGTGCTATGAGGTATCAGGAAACTCGCCTGAAGAAATTTTTCTTGATAGTCATAGGAACAAATCCCTATTCATTGAAAGGATAAAAGTGAACAATTTTCTATGTCTAAATAACATTATAAATTAATGGAACTCCTAAAGAGGGATCAGAGTGATTTTGTTTCAAAAAGTATTTTCTTTTTCTAAGTGTTTCTTATTAATAAAATATGATTTCAAGTATGAAAGTAGATCAAATTGATTTTGTATCAACTGACACAAGTGCCTATAAGACTGGTCTGAGATCAATATAGCAGTACTTAGAACAATGTTCTTAATTTTTTGCTAAGCCAACAAATTAAATGAAGTAAATAATACATATGCAGATTTTCTGAGAAGGAAAATAATCAGACTATTATTAGCACTAGCAGTATTCTTTATTCACCTGTCTCAATAAATCCACAGACTTTTCTGTTTTTGTTTTGTTTTGCTTGTTTTAGCATAAAAAGGCAACAGTGGAAACCAATTTCATGTTTTCTGGAAAGTTTCATTTAGGCTCTATTTAATTTGTAAAATGATGTGATTTTCTTGTTAACCTGAACATTCAGATCAGTATTTTCTGTTTGATTGCTTAGCATTTTGGGGTAATTATTTTTCTGGTCATATTTAATTCCATTTAGACTATAAAGCTGTTGTGATAAACATCAAGCCTTTACATGTTTTTGTACTAGTGCAGTGGTGGTGTTACGTGGATAAGAACCTCTGAATTCATTTGTAAGATAAATTGCAAAATAATTTTAAGTGACTGTCAGAAGTTGCTGAATTCCAGTGACCCGGGATAGTTTTTGTTAGTATGTTCAATTTTAATCATAACTGAGAGAAAACATACCGTGAGATTTTAGTGCTAATAACTAAACTACTGTCAGCTCAAACACTGGAAATGTTTGAAAAAGTCTAACTCCCTGATGCTCCTTGATTCATAAACTTGTCAATTATTTGCAGGAGAAAAAAAAAAATAAAAAAAAAAATGGAAGGGAATAACACTCCAGTACCCAGCAATTTACTAACGTGTTGTAACTGGCTTTTCTTGGAACAATGAGATTATCCCAGAACACATTATAGTTGAAATTACTTAGAAATCTCTATACCCAGAAACACAAAAGGACTTACAGCTGATAAAACCTTCCTGTGAGGCCCGGAACAATCAGAGTAATCATGTGGCTCCTTTGTATTTGTTCTCCAAAAAATGTTAACAAGTCTGACTGGGATTTAAATATTTAGAGTAGAAATCTAATTTTTATAGTTACTATGTGGAACTATAGGGACTGTGGCGAAACAAGCAATAGCAAGCTTACAGTAAAGACAGTTTTAGGAGTGACATTTAGTTCATAAGTGGCAGTATATGCTTTGTCTACCGTCTTCAGCTGTGGAAATGCCCAAACTTTGGCTCTGTTCTTACAAGATGATGACTACCCTCAACTCCCCATGGGCTAAGTTCTGCTGTCTTTGTTTACTGGAGTAAATTTGGAGAGATCTCATTTATCAGGGCAATTGCCATGGATTCACATGAGTGTAAGGTAGCAGAATTCAGGCATTTATTTAGGCTGCAATGCAGGGTGCTTCTGAACATGCAGAGTGAGACCCTTAATTTGCCATATGTTTGAAACAGCAAAATCTCACCAACGAAGTTAGCATATATTTTTGTAATTTTCTCTTGGTCTAATTGCTGGATGTTATCTTTTTTTTTTTTTTTTTAAATCTCTCATAATGTGCTTTACAGATCAAAGGGTATAAAATGCAGAAATATGCATATGAACACCAGAGTGAGAACAAGTCAAGACTGTGTGTCTCCTTCAGATCACCACTGGGTTATTTGCAAGAAATGCCTCCTGGAGATGTTTTGTCCACAAGCCAGTGTAGAACCTGTAGATCCCAGTAGTGGTGCAGCACTGTTACTCTGCACAGTCCTTCTCCCTAGCTACAGCCAAACTACAGTGATTGTTTTCTACCCCTTACTGTACACCTTGGAGCTCTGGGGTTGAGACATCAATTCCATCTGGTCCATGTGCCATCTATATCTAAGATGGGAAAAAAGACAGATGGTTCTTTATCCCACTTGCCTCAAACAAGCCAGCCAGGCATATTGCAGTTCTAATATGTTTTTTTCCATTAAGCTAAAAATTAGCAATTCATAAAGAAGAAATTCACTATAGCGTGCAATCTTTTAACTTCTTGAATTTGCAGTATAACGGTGATCCAAAGTAATTGAAACTATATAGATAAATCATGCTAATACTATAGATTACTTTGGTTTCTAAATTCTATATAGTAAGTTAAGTTTTGTTAAACAACTGTTTATTTTCAGTTAATGTAGTTAACAGTTGTGATATTTGCTACTTTTATGGATGAGTGAGTTGTAGCATTAGGCAGAGATAACTGTTACCCAAAATTGAGTTATTAGTAGCCCTTCAAATATTGAGAGCCAATTTCTCAGTTCAGTCACTCAGTCAGTTAGGGATAATTTGGGACTTGGTGTTTCTGTGGTGTAGGGTTGCAGGTCTTTCTCTCATTGTTCTGGTGCATTCACTGAGTAGAGCTGTTCCTTCACTTTACAGTCTTCTCCAATGATTTTTTTTTTCTTTCTAAAATTTATCATTTGTGCTAGACACCCAAGGTAACACCATATTTAGAGCTCTAAAGTAGTAATATCATGAATTGTGTGTGTGGTTCAGATATTTAGGTAAACTCTGCAGTTTTATTTGTCAGTGACACCATCAGCTGAAAGCAGAGGCATACAATTTCTCCTGACAAAACTGCATCTATTATAAGCAGGAAGAAAGTTGCATGCTATGCCTGATAACTTTCTGCGATCACCTTCCTGCTCATGTAGGAAAAATCTTTCAGGTTGTGGATCAAGTAGATTTAAAACAATCTTAGCTTCATTTAGAACATCTTTGCTTTCAAGAGACACCCTACAACATAACCCAAAGTCCATTCTTTCAGTGTTTGCAAATATTATTAATTACTTCTACGAAGCTTTTATTGTAAAGAAACAAACAAACAAAATATCTAAATATTGTGTAGATTTGTTTGGAGATCAGAATAGTAATGTCTATGTGTATGAATGATTATTATAGAAGAATAAACTACTGATACAATAGAGACAGAATTTGTGCTATCAGCCACAGTCATCCATTTTGTAATTATGGAAATATAGATAACTTTACAGTAAGAGTATCAGTGTATGGGTTTCCATATTTCAGATATATAGTTGCAAGTCTTGTTCTTTCTCACAGAAATGTTTGTGCCTTAGCCACAGAGAATCTGAAATTCAAAAGTTTGCACACAGGTAAAATGAAGTTTTGTTTGTTTGTTTTGTTTTGTTTTGTATCAATCAAACATATCAAGCAAGAAGGGCTTCTGCTTCTATTTGCTTCATCTTTTTGATTGGATTTCTACAGCTAATGACTAGTCATATTGTTAGTAAACAACTTCAGAGAGAAAATAACTGAGGTAAATCTGGGCATACATCCAGTCCTGAGAGTGGTGTTAAAATAAATTCACACAACGTAATAAAAGGACTGCTGCAGGTAAGGACCAGTGTTAGCCCTAATCACTCAGAACGGAAAGCTTATAAGATTGATTTATATTATTGTTTGGTACTTACAGTGTTAGATCTCATAAATTTTCTGTTAGGTAAACTACCACTTTGACAAGTATTCCTGTAGTTTAGTACCTCTGAGCCTCTAGGAGTTGCATTGCAACTAGAAATAACAACTATGAAATGAAGTTTTCTAAATATGCCCCAAAATGAAAGCACTAAGAACTGAGACAATGAGATTTTTAGGTAAGACTCACTGCTGAGGTTTATTAACTCATTTAACTCTTTTTAACTCATCTGAGGTTTATTTTTATTTATTTATTTATTTATTAAGAAAAGAAGGGCAAAATGGTTAATTTTCAAGTTCAAGTTCCACTTTCTTAGATATGGGAATAATCATCATATGGGCATAGAAAATAAAATATTTGCCTTATTTATCTGTTCTGTTTTTGAAATAAACAACAATAAACAAACACCAAAGAGGTACAAGACAAAATATGAATCAAAACAAATTTGTATTTGTTTACAGTAGAGCAAGTCATTTAGTTCAACTTGTGATTGTGAGATGATGCAGTATATTACAGCTACATTTGCAGTTACATATTTTTAACATCTAAACTATTATTTTTCTTAACTTTGAAGTGAATAATTAACTATATTGAATAAGATGCAGCCCCATGTATACTTAGTTTGATTTAACTTTAAAAAAGGGATCAATAAATTGATCCCTTGATAATATTAAATGGAGTTTTATGCCACTTAATTATAAAATTATTAAGTACATGTCTAAATTATTAAAAATAATTTAAAAAATAGGTATTTGATCCAGTATTAAATTTTCAGTGCCAATTCCCACAAGGAATGGAGGGACTTCAGTGTTAAAAACTTGGTCAAATTTTGGGTGGGATGGTCACAAGAACAAAGCTACATTAGTCAGAGGTATATAACGTAGAATTTATTTTAAGCAGGATGGGAGTAGCGGGTGAATGGCAATTTAAATTTAAAAATTTCTGTTATGTGACACTCATACCATACATTCATGCAACACATGGCTCCAGACCCTCATGTCCAGTTCAGACCCACAACAAGGATCTGGGAGAACAGGACATCCACACTCGTGGGACCTTAGATATGGCTACTCCACCCTAGGCTCAGCCTTCTGTACCATGTTGTATGTTTGTTCCTCCAAGTAATACAATGCAAACACTCAAAAATAAAATAAAGTAAAATAAATCCAGAACTAGTTATACTCTATATTCACTCTTTCAATACAGAATCAGTATATTGCCAAAAGGTTACTGTCTCAATAAGCAGCTATTCAGTCTTTGCTTTCAGCCTGTTTATTTGATAAATGTTCATAAAACATTTTTGAAGCTCAATATCTGAGTTATGCATTGAACAAAGAAATACCAATTTCTTCTTAAACCAGCCCAGAAGGCTCACTAAACAATATTTAAGTACATTAGAAATAATACAAATAATACAAAATGAAATAATACAAATGTATTTTATAACATTGAAGTACTAGTGAGTGAAGCATTGATAGCTCCTTTTAAGAAAGGGAGAACTTTGCATGCTTAATTTTATAAATCTACTCTTGAGTTGATGGCTTTTTTTTCTTCTTTTGAATTTTCTGTGGAGAGGTTAATAATTCTGTAGTGTTGCACATGTTCAGGACTGATTCTGATTGACTCTGGATGCAGTCATGAATGCTCACTGTTTCTATACAGGTAGCTCCCGTTGTCTTGGACTGGGCATATAGAACGAAATCTTACCCCTAAGCGCTACTGTCTATTATCATTTGGTGTGCATCATCAATTTGTATTTAGGCAGCTTGATTCCATGTCACAAATTGTACCTAGCTGAAAATAAATAAACAAACAAATAAATAAATAGTTGACTAAGGAATTTAAATAATACCACCATTATTTATCAAATAATTTATTTGATAAATATTATTTTGGCTGCTGCGGTATTGGTTCAATATCATAAGTATTTGTTTAAATAAACTAGTCGAGGAAAAAAAGACAAAAAATCAATGGGTAGTGTATTTGATAAATTATATTTGACAAGCTCAACTGTAGGCAATGTTTTATTTTCTATTCCTGTATTAAATAATTTTCTTTAAAAGCGAGAACTCTAGTTAATTTTCTGTTCCAGATGATTCCCTTTGGCCAGGTGGAACTGGATCTGAAACAATGGATGCTGTTTTGGCTCTTGCAATACTGTTCCTCTAGAGGTCCATGAATGAAACAGATTAGGTACTTTCACTAGAAAGAGTTTTTGTAGCACCCCATATTTTGAATGTAACAGATGGTGTTTTTCAAAACCAAAATTCAATTTTAATCACACCTATTCTACTTTTCGATGTGTTAAATGCACAATGATGATTTGAGACATGCTTTAATAAAAGTGTTATTTCTTATTCTGATTATAAAAAATACCAGTAAGATCTAGAAATGAGTGTCATTCAAAAATTCAGAGAAACGGATATTTAAAACTTACTTTACATGTTGAATTGATATTTTTCGTAAGTATCTTTAATGTACTAGAGGTTTTAGCTACTTGGCTGAGTAGGTGATGACCTTCCCTTACGCTTTTTTGTATGTGTGTGTGTCTATTCTTCCTACAACCTGAGAATCATGATCATTAGTTCCTTAAAGATTTTTTTTTTTTGAGGAACTTCAGAAAAAAAGATACCTGGAAGATATCATCTAAGCTGAAACTGGTGGAGGTTATTTAAAATCAGTTTGTTTTTTTTTTTTTTTCCCTCTAATGATATTTCAAAGATTTAAGATATTTCAAAATCAGCATCAAAGAGATACAGCATCATGTCCTATTTCCACGCAGGCTTCCCTGAAAATGCTCTGAAACAAATAAGACTTATTCACCTCAGACCAGGCAGGGCTCAAATCAACATATATTTCAAAATGTATCTCTTCTCAAACCAAATGATTTCAGTTCTTTGTTTTCTTGGGCATCATGTTTTGTAACTTCCTATCATCCTCTCAACTCCATCAATTTATTTCTTTGGAAATACAGTGACCAAACCTTGATATGGTATTCCAGCTGAAACATTGTATATGCTGAATAAATTAGGAGAAATTTCTCTGATGTCTTACAGATGTCATGTTTGTTTATGCATCCAAGTATACTTTTTCTTGTTTTGTGACAGCTTGATGTTAGTAACTAATGCTTTCTTTGTGATCTGCATAGACTACAAAATTGTGACTAATGAGCTAACTCATATCCGTCTTGCATTGGTGCTTAGCTTTACCTTTCAGTTTATGTTCTACTTGCTTTTCATTACCTTATTATTGCTATTGGGAAGCTGTATTACCACTGGCAAGCTGTGTTTACAGAGGTAGTTTTAGAGTTGAAGTTTTTTCACTTAAAAGCTCTATTCAGTTTTTGATAAAATTGTCAGGTAGATATGAAGGCTCAGTATTGGGTAGGGTTATTTTCAGTAAGAATGAACAGTAAGGGACTCCAACTAGATTAGGCTGTCATATTTCTCTCCCTCTTGCGAGATCATGAATAGAAGATACTTAAGGCAGCACATGCTGGTTTGGTAAGGAGCAATTAAAAAAATGCATACACAAATATGCATTAGATTTGGTGATAATGAGGGCAGTATAGTATTTGTTTCTGGCTAACAACAGCAGATATCAGTGTGTGCCAATGGCAAAGAAAAACACTCCATGTTCTGATTCAGGACGGGATCTTCACCTCTGCTATATCTTACTTAGCAAGAGGTTGTATATGCACTAAAAATCCAGAGTCCCATTAGGTCTTTACCGCTCTTTGTTTCTCCTGTTATTTAAGGTCCTTTTGTAGGGGATTAGTATATCTGGGTAATACCGTTCTCCAAGTACCATTAGGATATTCTGGTTATTGCCTGGAGGCATATAAGATGAATTCAGCAAGAGATGTAGATCAGAAGAAGAAAAAGATGTCAAAGCTGAGAAGCCCCCCTGGCCTTGCAGAAGTTCAGAGAGAAGTGCAGGAATGGTAGGGGAGAATCTCCATCTGTTTGGGGCCTCAGGCACCAGTGGTTCCTTAGTGTCTGCTGTACTCACCTGTAGCTTGTGCTTTAATTTTTCTGAAGACTGAAATATTTTGCTAACTACAGTTTTTCCACCTGATAGAGCATCTCTAAGTGAAACCCAGTGGCTTTTGATGTTCAGAAGGACAGACAAAATAGTAATTGAAATTTCTAAAGAAACAACAGGGGTTAGACATGAAAAGAAGCTTTTGAGGCCTTCGGCTGCCTGTGTGGAGTATGCTGCAATACCCTGTGGGCTGCTTGAGACTCTGCAGATTTTTCTTTATCATTCTGCATTCACATCTTAGGAAGACAGTGGTACTTGCCTAACATATGAGAACATCTAATGATATCTCTGGCTTTAATTTGTATGAAATTATGAAGGTTTCTACAGAAGCAGGCATTTTGTCTTATCTTGTACCTGAAAAGTTCAGTTCTGTCATTGGCCAGACGAAGATAAATTGTGTAAAGAGTCTGTCAAAACTTGAGTGTATTTTTCTGCATGTTAATGATACAAACAGGATGAAATACCGTTTTTGTTGCAGTCAGTGAGATATTTGTTCTTGACTTAGTCAAGACAGAAGGTCACCCACAGAGGCAAAGCTGAAGCTAAAATAACTCTTTGGTCTTCTTTGGATTCAACACTTATTCCAACCACCATCCAAGTTAGATAAGAAACTCAACAGCACTCACTTAAACATTTACTTGGATAGTTTAAATGTTATCCCAGTGGAAACAGTCTCATTCTTTCCTTACTCTCAGGGAGTTTAAATGCAAAATCGTATGTTTTATGATTCAGAGTAGTGAATATTGTCTGAAAAGTCCCAAGAGTAACATCTCTTATTTCTTTGTGATATATAGAAGTATATTCTACCAGTTTCCTTGCATGCTACTTTAATGAGGGGAAAAAAATAATAAAAAATAATAATGAACAAGCATCCAACAGCAATACCCCAAAATGACCTGTCTAAATATTACCTTTACTCTTTAATCTGTAAACAATGTTGCATCGGGAAGCAGACCACAGAACAGCAGTCATTAACCTGAGTGTTGCTAGATCTTAGCAATATCGGTTTATCAAACCACTGCATTTGCTAAAACTATGCTACTTTGCTATGCCAGTGCTTCTGGCATAGGTCCAAGTAGTTTTTAGACTTCAGAGTGATGACAATAGGATTCACTTGCCTGCACAATCAGATGACTGCAGACCTTTCAGCTGTCATTGAATATAACAGCTTTGACAAATGTCACGGTCACATGGAAGCTTGTGGGGTATGTTATCTTGGTTTCCCTCTCATTGCATCCAGAGCGCACAGAGTGAAAAATATCTGGAGGACCTCTTTGAGTCAAAAAAGAGTCATCACAGAGTATTATGAATTATTATTATTATTATTTTTCCTGAAACTGCAGGGTTAGGATGTCTTTGTTTATTTCAGTGAAGAAACTAGGGACTTGATATAATATCGCCTTTAGTTTCTTAATAAGTGAATGCACTCATGTATGTCACCTCTAATTTAACCACAGGTAGTCTGCCTTCTAGGTGTCATGTTGTGCTTTCAGGATAAGATATAGTAGTTTAGACAAGTATATTTTCCTCATGTTCAGCTGGACTCCTACTGAAATTTTAAAGAGAAGTGTCGGATTCAAAATGCTATGCAGGTTTTTTAATTACGTTAATGTAAAATAAGTATCCCACATAGGTATACAGTGCTTTAAGAACCTTCATGTTGTTGCCCAAAGCTGAAGCCATAAACTGCAGAATATGGATTGTACAGGATTTGAAGAGGAGCTACTCTAAAGTAAATAGCATATATATGCTGCGGCCAGATGGGGGGTAATATATTTTCATAGGTTTGTCACGGAGAGCAAACAAAAATATATATTAGTTTTTCATGATGAACCATAGGCTTTTCCCACTAAAGTTGATGTCAAAATTGATATTGACTTCAGTGCTGTCAGAGCAACACACTGACAACTTACAATGCCAAAACACATTCTGACTTTTTTTGTTGTTACGTTTTCCTCCTAATGTTTCTGTACCTTTCATTGTAAAGATCCACTGACTTTTTCTCTCACTTGGCTCAGGAAAAGCATCCTGTTAACAAGAGCAGTGTTTTTTAGCCATCCAAGCATAGTTTTCAGCAATACTGTTCTAAAATGTTTTAAATGATACTATTAGTGTCTGTGTACTGACTGTGTTACCCCAAAGAAGACTTGATTTCACTTACACGCAGAGTAATGAGGTATTAAGAAGTGGATATGAAAGCTTGTGTGTCATGCATTAAAAAAAAAAAGAGAGAGAGAGAGAAGTGACACTGAGCAGGCTAGTGAAGGAAGGGTTGAGGGAATGAAAGGTGAAGTATAGATTTGGCAAATGGAAAGAGCAAGAAAATATAGAAGAAAAAATAGAGGGATGTAGAGGTAGGAGGGGCTGGCTTTAAGCCCAGGACACTGACAGCTTAGATTTCACCATACACGTACAAAACGTGCAAAAATTTTTACATGTAAATATTTGAGTACATATATTAAATAATCATTATATAAAAACGTAAATCCATGCCCGTACATTAAAAAGTAAACAATACTTACATGTGAAATATTTACACAGACTCAACTTTCTGTGAGAAAAATGGGGAAGAGAGAGGGTAAGCAACACATAGCATCCCTCATATTTATCATAACTAAGCTGAGCAGAGAGGAGCACATTTTCAGGGTATCTGTTGGCCAGTCATGCAAAAGGGTTATTTTGTAGGAACAAAGGGGAAGTGCAGGTTGGAATGGGGCCTAGAACTCTGGCTCTGGGACAGTTCAAGTGTTGATTTAGCCATATTTCAATATAAAATTAGACTAAGTAAAACAGTCTGTAATTTCAAGGCAAGATATAAATTTCATAACACAAAAAGTTAATAATGCTAGTGTCATTGTGCCAAGAACAGAAGACTTTCTGGAGTACGTGCTGCTACTCTGGCAGAACAACATCAATTCTCCTGCAGATTAAAATCTAAATTTTATTGAACAAGATCAGCAGTACACAAAAAGGCATGGAGTCTTTTTGACAACAGCTTGCAGAAGCACTGAAATTAATCACCTAATAGCTTTAAGTATCAATCTTATTCTCACCTTCCCATAAAATATTTGCTTGTCATTAGCCTTTTTGAGTTTGGGTTTTGGGACTGGAGTTGCCTTCATAGCACTCTTAATCTAAGTAATTTTTGTAAGTTTAATCTGTGTGAGAGACATCCTGGGCTCAGCAAGAACTACTCACTAGATACTAATGAGAAAAATCCAGTTTGTGGTACCTTGAATATATGCAGGTTAAGGAAAAAGCTTGTGCAATCACTGTGGTATCTTAAGAATTGAGAAGAAAAATAAGCATTCTTACTACTTTGCAAAAGGTTTATAAAATGATGTTTCTTACATTTGCAACTGGCAGCTGTTCTGTTGTTTCTGATGGGGTCCATTGTAGCAGAAAGTGGGCTTAAGTAGGTCACGAATATAAGCATGAAGTACAGAACTTTTGAATTAACACAGATTGTCACACTCAAATATATATTATGACAGTTGAAGGTTTTTTTTTTTTTCCTGTTTCGTTTATATTGTCTGAAACACCAGTGATTATTTTTATTCAGAATATTAACAGCTTGCAGAACAGGAGAATGACATGGTGTTTCCTAGCTACTTTGAGAGAGCAAGGTGCAAAGATGTACAGTATTTTGTTTTCTTGCATTGTATCTCTGGGCTAGCCTGGGAGATGTCACAACTACCAGGCTAAGGAAGGTGGCTGGTCTCCCTAGGTTCAACCTACAGGCAAACTAGAGAGGGAGAGATCCTTTAGGCAGTGAGCCAAAGAAGAAATCAGCATAATTTTCTTCAAAGTACTTTTACAATTGTGTCAAATGACTGGAAAACACTATGAAGGGTACTTGACTAAACTTTTTAGTTTGGGTGCCCAAAGTCAGGTGGTGTGAATGCTATACGAATGTTATATAGATTATGCGATCTCTATAACATTGTCACTGCTGCACAGTGGACTTTTAAGGCATGGAAAACAAAAGCATAGCTACAAATGAAATAATAATTTGTGTGATCCTACTAGCGATGTTTCTGTCCTCCCACTCTGACTGTCCCCACAATTTTGCTACAAAGAAATACGCATTGAATTGCACCTTCTTAATTGAATGAAAATGCATTTTTTGCAATATTTAGATGTTACAAAAAATATTAATTTTGATTAAATATTAAAACATGTAACCTGAAATCTCATGAGAGTCTGACCCAAGCTCCGGAAGGCTGCGGTTTTCTCCAAGAGCATTGTTTTCATCTTGACGTTGCTGCTGACTGCAGCTCAGTATGGATACATAATGGCCCAGTCTACTTAGAGGCAATCAAGAAACATTGCTTCTACTAAGATGTCTGACCAAGTATTGCATTATATTTCAACACCAACCTTTAAATTTGGGGATTATGAAAACCACTGTAAACCACAGAGACTGAAAATTACAATTAAAAATACATCTTTTTGTCTGCAGTGTCATAAATTAAATGTATTAACATCATGATAATGATTATGGATAACATTATCACGAGCAACTGAGGTAAAATGGACTACACAGAGCATACACAGCTACTAATGCCCTAGTATTTCTATTTCCTTCCAGGGACATTATTCTTATTTTTTAATATCATAACCTACTCAATTTGAGTTAGGTGTGCTTGTGATGTTGCCAAATCCAGAAATCCAGGCCTAGTGTTCCTGAAAAGCAAAGAACACATTCATGGTAAATCAAGAAAAGACTAGTTTTCTTTTCTAATTCATGGATATATTGAAGTAACTCGTGGCATTGCAGCATAATGGCAACAAAATGTATGTCTAATCAAGTGTATTGCCGAAAAGCAAACAAAACAACTATTTTTTCCCTGCTCTGTACTGAGAAAGATGTAGTATATTCTCACTTCACAGAATGACTAAATTTTGAATGATACATGAAATAACAAAAACCTCTGTGACCTACTGCTCAGAGAAAATGCAGACAACATTGTGCTTTCATATTTAGGAGAGCTGTATCTGCTAGTTGTGAAATACACAATCTGACTGTAAACTAAGCCCAAGAAGCCTCAAACATCTTCACATTAAAGCCAAAGTAAAAGAGCTGTCCACCTCACTTTGTTTTTTTTTCCCCCCTACTTTCTTTGCCTTCCTTATGAAGTCAGCTGGAATCACTGCAAAACAGAAAGCCCTGCTTCTCACAGACTGCAAATGCACCCTTTAACCTTTAAAATAAAAAATGAAATCTAGAGTATGTATCAATTTAACCTTGGAAAGATCTTTAACAACTTCTGAATAATTTCTTCATTTTTTTTTTCCTTTTCATTTGACTGTTTCTTACTATTTTTTTCACATTTAATCCATTAACTGGTTTGTGTAGAGAAAAATAACTGGAGTTGGGAAGTTAGATCAGAAGATGAAGAAAGTAGCTTTTCAGGGAAACAGAAAGGTGTTATTTATCCTGTTGTGCAGCACAGCTGGAGTGCTCTCAGGGGCAGAAAATGTTCATGCTGAAAATTCAGTGGAAAAATCAATAGCAGTAGGAGGAGGATGCTTTTATCATTTTAATGATCATGCACTCAGCAAAATTTTTAAAGTTCTGACTAACAGCATGATCATAAGTGAGAATGGCAGGTACTACTGGAAAGAACAGCATAATGTCTATCAAAAGCGGTAAGCTGTATTTTTTACACCCTTATAAGCAGAATGATTGTTAGTATTATTCATGACTAGAGACCATGTGGTGCAATAGAAAGTCTTTTACAATGATCTTCTAACTAAGAGTAAAAAGTGCATGGGGCCAGTCCTGTTCTAACTGGAAAGTAAGAGTTTTGCCAGTAATCATACTGCAGAATTTCTGTATCTTCAGTGTAACGCACAGAAACAGTGAATCCTGAAAAAGAAAGGCTCTTGCAGAAGACCAAGCCTTGCATCTCTGGGTAGCTCTGAATAATAGAGCAAACCTTTTCTAACAATTCTAATGCCTTCATTCCCCACGAACTGGTAAAACACTAGATCTCCTTTTATTACCTTACTCTTGCTTGCGTCTTCTACATACTCTAAATGGAAATACATATTTTTCAGCATATATGTAGGAAACATAGGAAGCATATACAAAATGAACTCCTGGTTCATGAAAAATGATACTTATTTTATAGTTACTCTGCAGAAAAAATATGCAAATCCCTTTATGTGAAGAAGTTACTGTGTTTGACCCACCATTATTTACTGAAGAAAAGAATTATTTACTAGAAAAGAACATCGCTAGAGTTTCTGACATCTCTGATTTATCAAGCAGTCTGTGATACTCTAAAGCATTAATTACATTTAACTGGGAAACGTAATATAATGATTTTTGCTGACTTATTTAAGAGATTAATATTTTAGTTTTATGAATAGGCAGTTTTATTTTAAGATGTACTTTATGATCTCTTTTGGTAAGTCCATTCAAAAATGTATATTAAAGTTGTGGGCATTTTTTTAACTCTTACTATCCCTTTATTTGGCTATTATTGTGTGTTTACTTGGGTCTTCTCATTTAGGGTCAGAATTTGCCTAAATGTCAAACAGTTAGGAAATGAGAGCCCAGAGTGAGGTATTTTAAGATGTAATTTGAGAAAGAAAAACAAATCTTTTCAAAGATTGAACATAACCTTGAAAGCTTGCTAACCCCTTTCCTAAACTGTAGAAGACATTGAGAAAGAGAGAGGGCAAAAGAAAGGGTCAGAAGGGGAGAGAGATACAAAGAGCTTTTCCTACTTACAGAAGAATAGTTTTCCTTATATCTTTACATCCCTCATTCAAGGACAGCATGAGTTTAATATTAATGCAGATGTTGGACCTAGGAACATCATAATGATACTGCCTTTTAAAGACTAGAAGCAAAGTGTTACCCCAGTACCTGTAAGAAAATAAAGTGAATCTACTTCTGAACTTCAGATGTTTCTTGTGGTGTGTTGTTCTTTGAAATCAGGGAGATTTGAGAGATTCCATATCTAAAAATCCAAATCCAAAGTCTGAGAATCCAAATTGGAAAATACTTTGAAATGCTTTGGCTTTTGTTTTGTTTTCTTTTATTTTTTTTTTAAAGGAAGTCCAGGTAAACCTGGACTTACTAAAGCAAAACTGATGTGCTGGAATAATACATATTGATATGTCTGTAAATACTTTGTGTCTATCTAAGAATGTAACACAATATCCAGTCTGAAAAGAGACAGAAAGAATGTAAATGGTAATACAAAGCTACAGTTAAGTATATATAGTTAGGGATACAGGTAAAAAGAAGAAAATGTGAAGCATCATAATTTTTTTTTTTGTTGGCCTTTTGAATCTGAGTTAAAAAAATAAAGATATAATTAAATAAACTTTCCCTAGAATAAGGCTTTATTACAACATTCTCTAGAATCTTCATATAAATTGAAATTTCTTTAAATTATAGTGTAAAGTATAATAAATCTATTGTATTTTTTCCAGAATTTCACAAAAAGAAATAAATGACATCAGACTCAATGCCTGTTTGAAGAGAAATTATGCTGCCTGTGATTCTGGAAATGGTGATAACTACACATTAGCAACAATGAATATTTCAGGGTACTCCATCAGGCATTTCATGTTCCTGGCCTCCCTATCCAAAATGGTAGAGATTTTGTAAATTAATGCCATATACCAGGCCTGGACAAGGTTCTCAGAAAATGTAAATCAGCATAAATCTAATGAAGTCACTCGGCCAAAACCAGATGAGAATTCAAATTTGTTCAGTTAATCTTAACTCTGATTTAATTTTTAAATAGTTAATTTACAATCTTTTTAATCTACTTCCTTGTTTTAATAAATACTTAATAATGAATGGTATCATATTCCATCTATCTTATTTATAGCCAAAACAGGAAACTGTGAATGAATCACACAGAACTCTCTCAGATAAACTACTATTTCTGTTAGTTCACATTGATTCAAGTGCTGCAGCAGACAGATTCTGCTTGTCTTCTTTTTGTCCCCTACTCGTCTCAGCATTTTTATTTTCCCTGTCATACCCCATCTCATATCTTACATCCTATATCCTGTGGTTATCTGGGAGACATTGCTAGATATTGCTTTTTTTCTTTAGAGTTGGAAGTAAGGTAAATAAGAACATGCTGATAGAGAACTGCAGAGAATCTGAAGAATGGAGGAAATGATGACAAAATGAGAGGCTACTGTCTCTTTATTCTTGAACAGTGCCCTAGTGAAAGATCGCAGTGTCACATGGTAAAGTCCTGGTGGCTACTGAGTTGGTGCATAAAAAGAAGTTTAGTTTTGAGAAGATTATGGAAAAGAGAAGAAGCTTTGTGAACTTAGAAAATGGAGAAGAGTGCTCAGAGAAAGATTTGCTGCTGGAGAAAAAACAAGTCATATTAGGTGGCAGGTTTAGAAAGAAAAAAAAAAAGAAAAATAAAAGAAAACAGCAGCTAGTACAGCATAGAAGGGAATGATAGGGGACAACTACTACAACTTAGGAAAGCAGGAGACAAGATACCAAGTCATACGAAACAAGAAAGACCAGCAGATATTATCTGAGGCTGAATTAAATTACCAGGGGAACACAGCAGAATCTGCTGTTGACAGGACATTTGACAGATTCCTGCTAAAGTATCAAGAATGACTTTGCTAAATTATGGTACCGTCAAAGAATTAGAATCTTAATTGGCCTGGATCAAACTCAAATTAAAAAAAAAAAACAAATTGTAAGACTGATAGAGTGATGACAGGATCTTTATTTATTTATTTGTTTATTTATTTTGCATTTTATTAACTACCTCTTTTATTCACTAAATAATAACAAATAAGAGATGACTCAGTTTCAGTAAGAAGTAACCAAGATTTATGGGTTGTAGATAACATGGGGAACTGCAGATTCATCTCTGTACCTGGGAAGATCATAGAGCAGATTCTCTTGGAAGAAATGTTAAGACACATGCAAGAGGAGGAGGTGCTCTGAGACAGCCAGCATGGCTTCATCCAGGGCGAATAATGCCTGACTGATCTGGTGGCCATCTATGATGGAGTAACTGCATCAATCAACCTGGACAAGCTTGAAGTGGGCCTTCGTTAGTGAACCTACTGAATTTCAACAGGTCCAAGTGCAAGGTGCTGCACCTCTGTCAGGGCAATCCAAAACATAAGTACAGATGGGGAGAAGAACTCATTGAGAGCAGTCCTGTGGAGAAGGACTTGAAGGTTCTGGTGGAAAAAAAACACAAACAAACAAACAAAAAAACTTGACAGGAGCCAGCAGTGTGTGCTTGAAGCCCAGAAGGCCACCTGCATCCTGAGCTGCATCACCAGAGGAGTGGCCAGCAGGTCGCAGGAGGGAATTGTACCTCTCTGCTCTGGCTTTGTGAGGCCCCACTTGGAGTCCTGCATCCAGGTCTGGGACCTCCAGCATAAGAAAGGTGTAGACTTGTTAGAGCAGGTCAAAAGAAGGACCACAATCAGAGGGCTGGAACACTGCTTCTATGAAGAATGGCTGAGAGAGCTGGAGATGTTCAGCTTGGAGAAGAGAAGGGTCTGGGGAGGCCTCATTGCAGCTTGTCAATGCTTAAAGAGGGCTTATAGAAGACCTAAAAATGTGCCTGGCAATCTTATTAATAAAAGTGCAGTGTAGTGCTTGAAGTAAGTTACAATTTAAAAATCACAGTTCATTCAACTGTTATTGTTTGTTTGTTTTAATTTGTTGTGTTTTGTTTTTTATTTGTTTGTTTTGTTTTCATTTTATCCTGTAAAAAAAGCATTTCTGGTTATTTAATTCTGTACTGAAAATCCATCATTTAAATGTCAGCCCCTTCTTTACTTTGTATTGTGCATTCATGGTGGTTAACTATTGTCAATATAACTTCAGAGTTCTACCAATTATTTAGAAGAAAGTGCTGCTGTTATAATTGCTAACTATATATCATTTTTCACTGTTCCTAAGTGCAACCAATTTTTGTGACAGTTCAGGATAATCACATATTAAACCTTTCTGAAGTAAGCTTGAATTTTAATAAAGGATTTCTACCTTCAAAAACATGAACCCTTCCAATGCTCAGATCGAGGGCTTTAGATTTAATGCACTTATTTGTTGCTGAAAGGTGTGAGAAGGTCAGGAATGAAAATACAGATACTGCGCTAATGCTGGCAGTTTCAATTCTGCATCTGTTGGCTTCTCCATATTGCAGCTGAACTCTGATAAATTATACCAATTTATAATTCTAAAGTGGTCCCATGGGTATCTTTTTCTTTTGCATTTTGGTATGTATCTGCAGTGACACGGTTTTACAGGTTGCCTTGACATAGCAAATATAGCAGACTGCTTTTCACTGCAATTGTCATGCTGTGCAGGAGGACTGTATTAGGATTTGGGAAAAGGCCGTTGTGACACTATCCTTTAGGAAAGCTCTCACCTCAGCTAATGTATTCTTTCATCCTGCGAGTTCCAGCGTGATGTGAAAGAAGGCATAGAGAGTTATTTTTTAGTTTAACACAAAGTCGTTGGAAAAAGCCTGGGAAGTATCGCAGTGGGTCAGCTCATCTGAAAGCCTGCACGGAGTGGACCTCTGCATAAGAGAAATTTTCTGTGCTACATTTTGTGGTAGTCTCTAATCTGTGATTATACTTTTATTCATGATTATACTGCCTTATTGACATGCACAGGATGAAATATTTAAGAACAAAAATTAAATTAAATGAAAAAAACTTACCATTGCATTACATTTTATCTATTTTTATTATTGTTTATTTTTCAAGATCTTCTTCCAGCATAGCCTTTTTTTTTTGGTAATTTCAAAGTCTGTGAGTTTCACTCATCTACAGTTCTTTTTCTGTTCAGCTTGATTACATTTTACAAAGAAGAAGTTGTATTGCTTTAACAATCTTACATGAGTCAGTATTTTCTGTGTAAGAACAAATATATCAAACATGATGACGATTTTGAGGTTTTATATTGTTTTTGTTTGTAGAGGGGTTTGTAGAATAAGAAAATTTATAATAAAATACTGGAATTCTTCTCTTGATGTTTATACTCCATTATAAATAATTCATTTAAGCTTAGACCATGGTTAAATATTATTTTACAGCTATTTTAATTTGATTATTAGTGGATCTTTCAAATTTTAATTGATGATGAATATGATCCAATATACATTTCTTAAATAAATATGCAATCCTGAATCCCATGAAGTTGACCTAGCTAATAAAAACATTTGAGTACCAAGAATAAACTTCATCCTACATAATAATTCATCACTATTTCTGTCATTTCATAGTTTTTAATGGAATTAAGTGATGTTTATATATTTATTGCTGTTTAATTTCTTTATACACCACCGAGTTTTATGTCATTTCTAAGTAAATTAATTACATCTATGTTTTTCCCTGCTCTTCAATCTGTACACATGATTAGAGGCCATTTGAATTAATATCTATATATATCCTGAACGGGAGAGGTATGTTTGAGGTAGTTTTCCAGATGTTTGACTATGGAAATACTATTAAAATGTTAGTAAAATAATACATGAACACCTGAAGTAAAAATAAGCAGAAGCAGATGTAATCATTCTGTATATAATTATACTGTATATAATCTGTTAGCTCATGCCTATGATAATGGCACTGAGGATATATTTAAATAATGTAAAACTTTATCTGAATTATGAAGTATCTCCTTAAAAATCTGCCTTCTGTCATACTACAATATAATATCTTTCTAACATGTTAGTTGCTATTATGTAGTAGTTCTAAATATTACTCATATTGGAATTAATTTCTTCTTCCAATAAAAACGTACATGCTAAAAATGATGCACCATTAGCTGACAATATGCCATAAAAATCACATCAAGGATAAATAGATGTCTGTTCCAATTGAAAATGAATATTTTAAAAAAATTCTCCCCTATATCTTATAACTTAGAAGTAGAAATGCTTCAGTATTAACAATTAAAATTAGTATTTCAGTAAACAGTAAGAGGAAAAATAAGTGGAACAAGTAACATATATTAAGGGAAAATGGTGGCATATTACCATATGAGCATTCAAGGTAGCATATAATCATTTAAGCTAACATTCAACATCTTATTTTCTTTTTTTTTTTTTTCTTCCCCAGTACTTATAAATGGAACAGAACATTAAAAATGTTAATGTCAGACCATGTACTTAAATAAGGCTTCTATTCCTGGTATTCGTAAAAGTCAGTGGAGCTGAGCAGGTACGAACTTCCAAATCAGAATTTCCAGCAAAGGTTAATAATTTTCCCTCAGTGCTAAAGCACATTAAAGTAGATTAATAATTGCAACAGTTTATACATATATATTTATATAAAAGTTAAAAAAAAAAAAGTGCTATACTACCAATAAGTCTTCCCATTGTTTAACACTGTTTAACCATGTTAAACATGAACCACGTAAGGTTCAAATATATTACATCATAAAAACAAGCTTGATCCCCATCTTCACTGTCAGCCACCATCCGCTGCATGAGCACAATCACAGTCCTCGATGCAGGTTGCACAGATCTTTTTCCAAGACTAGAGATTAGACTAAATGCTGGATTTTAATGTCTTTATTATCTCTTTATGTGGTTTATCACTGAAAACTGACATGGAAATTTAAGTACTGAAGGTTAGACCTGAAAGGTAACATTATTATTCACAATGCTTTAAATGAATTCTCCTCATAATGACTTGGACACAATAACTTGTCTTAAAGTTATGTGGAAGATGGAAGATTACATTTAGATTTTTTTTTCTGTTATTTGTTCATTGGTTTCTAAAGACATGGCTAAGAATTCAGGTTTGATATACAAAGGTCTGTGAATGGGTCACATACATGACTAACTGATTTAATCTCTTGATTGATGTACAGTCCTATGTTTAAGTAAAGTTGCAATACTTAGGAATAATATTTGGTAGCTATCTGCTAGTCTCGATTTAATATCTTTTATAAAATGATAATGTAATTTGATGTATATTAAAAGTTAACATTTTGAGATGGAGAACAAAGAAATACCACCAACTGTAACTGCACAAAATTGTTACTTCGGAAGATATGAGCTGTTTTTTAAACTGATGGTGCTTTTATATGTCGAAATAATCGACGGGTAGTTAGGATGGTGTTTTTAGGGGAGGTTTATTGCCACAATCAGTGTTGAAGTTGTGCAAATGGTGCTTAGTCCAAATACAGCCTCCAGATTCCTTTACCAGAATTTGATCTAAAATGTCTATTTGTCTGTATATTTCCTGAGGGAATTTAAAAGAAAAAAATTTTCGCCTGTCACTGAATCTACATACAAATTACATTAGCCAAGGAAATTCTTAAATTTTAAAAGGCCAGTTTTTGAAGCTTATGGTAATGATGACCGTGATCAGGTAAATTCCCAGAACAGATAGATGGGTTAACAGTGGTAACTGTTAGTACTTTCTACTCTTTTTATTGCTTGATATTCCTTGAAAACTGTTCTGTGGGAGTTAAAACTCATGAATAAATAAACACATACCCATGGAAGAATGCTTTCAGCTTGAATTTTAAGGAAATGACATTGGTGTTTATCATAAGATATAGGTAGAATTTTCCCATTCTCCATGACTCCCTCCTTGCATTAATAAGGAAGCACAAGAATCATGCCAACTTCATAGGATGCCAAAAAAATATTTAGCAATAGATATGTATATATTGCACAGTATGCAGAATACTGATCTTTTACATTTTCAACAGAACAGTCAAAGAATATCAACAATGAGCACTGTAAATCTATGTAAAAAGTGTTTTTTTTTGTTTTTTTTTTTTTTAGTCATTTGAAATCCCAATTGTGATGTTAAGCAAAAAATAAAGCTACAAATGTGTTTAAATAACTTTGGATCTAGCTTAAACTGACGAAGAAGGAAAGAAAGAAAGAAAGGAAGAAAGAAGGAAATTAAGCTGCCTTTGCACCTCTCAGTGCAGTATGCTGAGTTACAAAGAGAGTTTCATAGACAGAATACAATTCAGTTGTTTTTATATCATCATCCCAATATAAGAAAGCACTTTACATAGAGTCAAACACAAGCTGCAAAGTAAAATAAGCTTTTAAAACCAAATTTTAAACAAGAAACATATTTAACGAATGGGTGAAAATTAGAATAAGAGTTTCATATTCACTGGCCATCATTTGTTTAAAGGATCTTGTGCTTAAAAATGTCAGTACTTAGTAATGAATAGGAGTTGAGTTTAGATGGAATAGAAATGATTTTTAAGTACCTAAAACAACAAACAAACAAAAAATATGGATACATACATGCATGCACATACATGCACAAGTTTGAAGGAATATCCTTCAAAGGATATGTGTAAATGTACTTGTGCCACTGGGACTCATTTATGTATGAATAAAATAAAATTAAAATAAAATAAAATAAAAACAAACAAAAAATGAATTCAACAAGTAATGACCAAGTCTTTGAAGATGACTAGAGCTACTGGATCAAGCATGAACTTGAACTCTAAGAGGACAAGGTATTAGTCTGTTATTTTTTTCCATTGTTACATTTTTTCCAACAACAGAAAAATAATCAAGTGGGACTGTTCCTTTCTAGTAAGAACTCCAAAGTACTTGCTTAACAGAGCATGAAGAACTGCATCTTTTGGGGTGATGAAGGGGAAGAAGAAAGGATTCTAAGTAGCTTTAGAGGCATGATTTATGAAACAAACAAACAAAAAAAGCCTTCAGGAAACAGCTATGTCAGAATCTGGGTCAACATGCTAAAGACCAGAGGAAAAAATACATTCAGCTATAAATTATGACAGCTTCTTATTTGCCAGAGGAGTAAACATATATAATATTATTTAAAATACTCATGTTCATGTAATTAAAGAAAGGTGATTAGGGAACTGAAGCATCTTTTATACAAAGAGAGGGTGAGAGATCTGGGACTGTTTAGCCTGAAGAGGAGAAGTGTGTACAGTGTGTACAAATATCAGATGGGGAAAGTACAGAAGACAGAGCTACACGCCTCTCATTGATGCCCAGTGAAAGGACAACAGACAGTGGGCATAAACTGAAATACAGGAAATTTCATTTAAACAAAAGAAAAAACTTATTTACTGTAAGGGTGATTGACCACTGGAACATTGTATCCAGCCTGTTTCTGTAGTCTCCATCCTTGGAGACAGTCAAAACCTGACGACATGGTTCTGAGAAACCCGCTTTTAAGCAGAGGGTTAGACTAGATAATCTCCCCTCCAACCTCAGTGATTCTGTAATTTTGTGACACATTTCATATCAACGTGGATAAGTACGCATTCTAAAGAAGAAATAATTCTGGCAAATAATAATAATAATAATAATAATAATAATAATAATAATAATAATAATAATAATAAATTAGAATTGACTAGTCTCCATTTGTCATACTTGCCAGTCAGATGAGTGTCATGTATTCTTTATTTCTGTTGCTTGAAACTGGCCCTGCCTTGCCAATGACTGCAATGACAATGAATTTGTCAGATATGTCTTTTGATTTACTCTGGCAATAAGTATCCACAAAATATTGTAGTCTCTGTGCTATAAACTATGTCTCTTAGTTGGGAGTTTTTACATAGCTGAAACATTACAGGGTAAGTCAGCAAAGGCCCTCTAGCTGTCAGGAAAAAAAAAAAAAAAGGGCTGCACCAGACATGACTTTCTGCCGGGCACAAGCCTCTTATAAGCAAGCTGTTCAACAAAAGTATAACTTCTTACACATATGAAAAAAGTCAGATTTATGTCCTAATAAGATGTTCATCTTTTCTAATGTTTTGATTGGAAGAAAGGAGTGGTGGTCCTCATACAATCTGCTAAACTATGATGAAAGCAACTAACAATTGACTGACTAACATGAATGGCAAGCAACCAACACTTTATATAAACTTGAAGCAATTATGTTTTTTAAATACTTGATTTTATTTATTTTTTTAATGTTTATGCACTGTGTTTTTATCATTGTTCAGTCCTAGTTCAATTACACATTTGTACTCAGGAAAGAATTTATAACATTTGAACAATTTTGGCTTTAACACAGCAGAAAAGTAAGTTATAAAATAGAGGGAGGATAAACTACTAGTTTAGAAGGGGAAATAGTGATATTCAGATGAAAGAATAGTTGTACAAATCTATATGAGTTGTGCACAATAACTTCTATTTGACACAGAGAGCATCAAATATAGAGGATATAGTCATCTTGGAAACATAAACCTAATTCAGATGGTCTAGCAGACCTTGCCTCTTATGTATATATGCAAATCGTAGGAAATCCCATATTCCCTCACAGATAATTTTTCCATGTATATCACTAAAGGTGTTCCCTTTTTCATTGTTTTGCAGGTCATTGTGTGACCTCAGTGTATTTTATGTCATGGAGGAATACACTTAGAACGTACATGTTTAAAATTCAAGGTAATATTTCAGAGAAAAGGGTACTTTACCCTAGTATATGAAACAAGGCCATGCTATGCACCCAGAATGTAAATGTTTATTCTGTCGCATTTTTAGAATAGATGTTGGCACTAGCAGGAGCAAATAATTCCTGTTGTTTTGATAGCATGGGGTAGAGAATGATTGAGCTGTATGGCCAGCACTGTATCATTTTGCCATGCTACCTTTCTGTTCCATACAAAGATTTCAGTGTAGGCTGATTCCCCACACACTACTTTGCTCATGATTTCACCACTCTGGACGTACATTTTGGTGTCCTATTATAAAACAAAGAAAACCAGACAAAACCAACCAAACAAAAACACTTCTGGCAGTTGTGGAACTTCCCTCTAGTAATTTTTCTCAGGTTGTTCCATGGATCTGGCATCAATGGCAAAGAAACATGAGGAGAGGATAGTAATCCTGGCCTTTATTTAAGGAAATTTGTCCCAGGTGCACAGACAATTTGATTCAGCAGACCTCCTTTGGCACTTAAACCCAGATGGCCTGCTGTGTGGTGGAGAGCTACAGTTCCATGGTTACCCTCGAGAGGCTTGAGCTAGTCTGCTGGAAGGCCAGGCCCCAACATGGCTGATCCCATGTGACTTGGAATAGTTGCTCTACATGCTCCAAATTGCAAAGGAGGTGTGCAATTCTTAGTTATCTTGCAGT
Source organism: Anser cygnoides (assembly GCF_040182565.1). Lineage (NCBI taxonomy): Eukaryota > Metazoa > Chordata > Aves > Anseriformes > Anatidae > Anser > Anser cygnoides. The sequence goes on from NC_089876.1 coordinate 50,548,263, forward strand.
GGCTCCTATTCCAGATGCTTCTCCTTTCTTGGATTAACACTGTCCTGATGCAGCACTTCCCCTTTGAAAGATGAATGGGAAACTCTTGGGAAACAGCCATCTTCTGCCCTGTGGCTACCATCACACACGCTGCTGAGCCTGGCAGTAAATATGGATACGTTATCTACACAAAATGTTTTTTTTTTTTTTTTTAAAGACAGAATTCAGATGCAGTTTAAATGGTAGCAATGGCATTGTATTAATTATGTTTGACTGATTATACTTTAAATTGTAGCTCCTGATTATACTTTAAATTGTAGCTCCTGGTATATAATTCAGCTGCTAGAGGACCAGAGAACTAATTTTCACTAATAAAGTGAGAATTTACTGTCATATTTTACCTGAATGATGTAATAAGACTGACTTAATGACAGCAGACTGAGATTGGGATGTATGTTAGTTATGACCTAGGTAGGTTCTTCTCTGTTAACTTAAAAGTCACTTTAAAATAGATCCTTTTTCAGTTGTTTTTATATTACAGAACTGTACTGAACATCCTATTAGGGCCCATTCATTAAATTTACTGTCAGTTGTTTCATGTGAATAACTTACAGCAAATAATCTCAAAAAAACAATATTAGACTTCTAAATTTCCAAAGCCTTAGGATATGAAGAAGTAAAGCTTTTATATTAATTAGCAATAGATTTTGCTTTTTTCTCCTGCCATGTAAAAAAAAAAAAGACAACAACAACAAAAAAAAACAACAAAAAACTTTCTGAATCTTAGTAAATATTAGTACTTTTCAGTTATATACTAAAACATGGTATGCTATCCTAGGACTGCTTCTGGCAATGATTTCCTTATTTGCATGGTGAGGGCTGATGTATAGGAATTCTAGTCATGTGGTTTAGTGGAGGACTTGTTAGTGTTAGGTCAGAGGTTGGACTAGAGGTCGGAGTTTGGAGGTCTCTTCCAACCTAGATGATTCTGTGATTCCGTGATTCTCTTCTCATGGACTCTTATGCTGGGAACACAATCAGTCAACAGAGCATGGATCAAACAGGTAACTACAATGCTTATTTCTAACATTGATAGGTAAAACTTGCTTTAGTGTGCAAATAAGCAGTTGTAGCAGTCTCCACCACTTCTCAGAAGCAGAGGCTCCCAGCCCTGTGTGTGTGAGCCTCTATGGCCAGGTGGCATCATAGCCCCACGATAAGCCCATGGTATATCTTTCTAGCAGGCTCAAGTATTTTTCTCCTGTTAGTTCTGGATTCATGGCTCAAGCCAAGGCTCAAAAGTCTGTATTGTACTCAGCTCTTGTTCAGGCCAAGGACTTGATAGTCCTATCTCACACAAATACAATACCTTTTTAATGACTTTAGCATGAGTTTAAGATCTGATTCTTTCCTTTTTCAAGTGGATCAAAAATCTGACAATTAAATGCTTACATGTTACTTTATAAGGGGAAAATCCTGCACTATACATCATATGATTTCCTGGAAGAAATGAGATTGCAAGGGGAAAAATAGTAGAAATAATAAAATGCATTTCTGATTTACATTCAAAGAGAAACAAATGTTTTCCATAAACATAAACATGCCAGAAAGATGTGAAACTGAGTTGATATGTAACTGTTTGTGCCCAAGAACTGTTTAATTCCTTAGTTGTGAGTTTTGTACCTGCCATCAAACTAGTTATTGAATCACAGGTATTTTGGAAGGGGGGAAAAGTGAGGAGTTCATTAAGAAGCTATGGATTTTATTCAACCTTCAGATGCAGAGTGCATGTGGTATACCGGATATGGTAAACAGCATTTTAAGCTAAGCTTTTTTATTTAGCACTTAGAGTATCTATAAAGAGTGAAGGATGGCTCTTGTCTGTTAAGTCTGTTATTCCAGCCTTAACTATTTGCTTTATAAATGTGTATTCATGAACAAACGCACACTTCTACATAAATTATATATGAAATAAAAGGGAGAATAAATCTGTCAGGTGACTCACAACCATAAAGGTGAATAGCCATTTAACTTGTGTAGTGATAGGGACCTCACCTGCTTCCACCTCAAAGATCTTTTAAGCTTGTAAGGATTTAAGGTTTTTTTTTTTGTTTTTTTTTTTTTTAGAATATAAGCTCTTGTGGAACGAACTTTAACATCTTGTTTTTATAAGATAAAACAAGTGGGTTTTATCATCTTTGTTTCTACCTTTAGATACTAACAAAATAAAAATTCAATTTAAGCTTTAGTCTAAAAAGGGCCCAGGTCTCTCATTGTTTGGAAGGCTACTAGATATTTATTAGCATCCAACAGAGTATTAGATTTTAAAGGATAAAGTTTGTTCTGCTCACCATTTCAGAAGCTACCGTAATGTATTAAGGTATCTAAGAAGTAGCTGAATAGCCGCCAGTACCTCTAAAGACATCATTAAGTTGTGAGATGGGATTCAGACACTGTTGTACTTAAAATTTTTCGCTGGCTGACTATTTCCTGCTCAGTGCAATTGTTCCCAGCTCTTTAGGAGCTTCCTAAACATCAGATACAGGAAAAAAAAAAAAAAAAAAAAAAAAAGTTCTTTCAGGCAACTAAATTCTCTACCAGCTTTCCACTTTTTTTCCACCTCTTTAGGATAGTATGAATGTGACAAATAAATAATTGCTTCTCTCTCTGTCGTTATAACATTCCAAAGCTTTTCCTTTGAATTTCAGAAGCCAAGAAAATGAAATTAGAGAAATGTTTTATTGCTTACTTTTGTTAATGCTACCTGTCAGATATTAAACAGAGTGAGAATTTTGTGTAGTAATTGAGGTTAAATAATTTATTTTTAAGTAAGTATACAAACTAGCATATTATTAAACGAGTAGTTTTTTTATCTCTTTCTAAAGCCTGCAGCATGAGGGCAGATATTATGCAAGCACCCAATGAAATGTCTTTAACATCTGAGGCTATTCACATTAGAACAAGTAGAATATTGTCTTCAGCGGAAAATCAACTGACCCTCTGCTAGCATAGCATCTATTATGCAGATCCCAGTTGCATTCTTGTAGATTTGATTAGGCTTTTTATTTCAAATAACAGCGATAAAAAACTTAGCTTTCACATGTGAAAATACTTCATTAATCAACCCTATTTTTTTAATAATTCATTTGCTACTTACATAAGTATTTACAGACTAAAGCAATGTTTTGGATGATGGTGTTATTTCACCCTTTGTGGAGAACCATTCCCCCGAGTCATGCCATATTAATTCTGATACGCATGAGTGAAATATTTCAAAAAATGATTTAACAACAGAAAAAAATGGTACTCTGTGCCCCATTTGAATTGTCAGAGCATCAATATGTAACCAGTGAACAAAAAAGAAATCATTAATGGGAAGACTAACAAACAAGTAGGAGCCGAAGTCATTGTTCTCATTCACATATCATCAATTTGCATTACTCAAGCAGCACTAGGAAAAACCATGTACAAGTTCAAATTAATGGAAAAAAATCAGATATTATAGAGGTAGGAGTAATTGATAAAATAAATGTATTTGGAGGAGACTGAAGAAATATGTGATATATGTACATTAGGAGACATAAGTGGGCTGATTGTCCTAGAAAAAGTGTAGATGAAAGGCTAGTATGGTACTGGAAATGTGATTATTGTCTGATCTACAGACAATTGGAGATTGTAAAGAAACAAATAATCCCAGCAACATTTAGGTGATTGAAAGGTAGCATTTGAAATCAACTAGATGTCAATAGGCTACTGAAGCTTCTGTAGATGCCAAATAAATGCATTTTCTTAGGCTGAGTGAGAAGATTAGCAGGAAAGAAAACAAAGGGCACTGCAGTTGCGCTGAATTAGTAATCAGTTGCTAACCAAACCAAGTCTGGAAAATGTGATTTTTTTCACATCAGGAAGTGTGGTCCTGATGCAAATCTGGGAAGATATTGGATACTTTAGGTTGCATGAAACTACAAGGAGGATGATCCTGAGAACTGAATAATCACAAATCACAATATACAGGTTGATGGATAAATGTCTACTTTCATATATATAGAAAGAAATGTAGAAAAAAGCAAGAAAAAAGCACCTAAAATGGCAAATTCTTATACTCCCTCTATCCCTTATTCAATAGCATCTACACTGCTTTCATAAATTACACAAGTGTTAGTGTGTGGATAAGCATTAATATTGTCATGCTGGGAGCTCCAATCTCAGACAGATGGTGTGACACAGCACCTGGAATGTGAATGGTAACATTTAGTTCAAGCAATTGTTCCTAATATTGTTCCTATTACTGGTTTTACAGACATTTTTAACAACAAAAATCCTCATATTATTAATTTTCTATTGACTGCATTCTAAGTTGAGCATATTTAAGTATGGATAATATTGCAACTTTTTTTTTTAATTTTGATTTTTTTTCCTGTCTTTTTAAATTATTAAGTAATATCATTTTTTTGTCTTATGCTTTGAAGGACAAGGATACTCTGATTATATTTAAATGGTAACTATAGCTAATAGCTTTAGGTTTAAAGAGGAATTTGAATTGTGTTGATATCTTCATACAGGACTTTGAAAATTAAAATGATTTATTTTCTACATCTGCTAACAGTCATGAAATGAATTTGACACTTTTGGAGACTTTTGAAGACTTTTTCACTTGCCTGCCTTATTGCTGACATGTCAAAGAACATGTTACATAGAAACCTTTCTGTGGTACAAGTCAATAAATGTAGAGGACTTTGTGTTCTCGATTTTTCCCAGGTGTGTATCTATACATTCTGACAAAACCTCCCATGACCTTTCCTTCATCCCATACTGATTTTTTTTTTATGTAATCAACAGTCATGACCTGCTTTTGTCATTACTGACAGTGTTATGAATCCCTCATATAGTCACAACAGTCTGATTTTATATGAGATATTTGTTCACAGTAAGAAAGAGAGTTTTTGATGATCAACAATGCTTCTGAGAAGCAAGTACATCTTAGTATGTAGCATGTAAAAATTATTTTTTCTTGGTAAAAAAAAATAAGATTGTCCTTTTATTTAACCGTGTCTTCTATTCTGTGGGTAAAAACTAATTTCAAAGCTATTTGTTTTGTGATCTGCCACATTTGCAGGTGAAAAAATTACATGTATAAAATTGGTTCATGTAGGGTTTTCACACATTATCTCACATTGCATTTTGTTTGTAAGTGAAAGTACTTTCACACAATTATTACTCTTTGTGAATGATTTCAGCAGAACAAAAATAGGTATGTGTTGACACAACTCCACTGAACTGTGGGATGATTTGCAACGTTTGAAGATGTAACTGAGAGACCACATTTGAACTCACTTGAACTACAGTCCAATATAGTCTTCAGACTGAAAAACAGAAGAAATATCATATAAAGCCAATAAGACATTAAAAAAATGTGCATTTTTTGACTGCCTACTGAATCCTGATCATGTACATTATATTCATTACTGAGTTGCAGAGACTTGTTTATAAACAATATTAAGTCCAATTATACAAAACCATGACAACGGGGAGATAATGCTGACATACGGTTAATTATTTCACTGCCTTAACACTGCTTTTATTCAGCTTTTGTTTACACTATATGTAATGCCCTTGTTTCAAAGTTATACTTCTTTCATTCCAAATTACTTTGTATTGCTGATACTTTTTTGTATTGGTCCAAAATTACACTTTCAAGAAGTTGAATAAGTAGATGCACTGTCTACAGCATAGGCAAAGTAAGCAGGAAAATATTGCAGGTAGTTCCACATTCCCACTACTCAAAAAATCCTACATTCCTGAAACGCATAGAGGACTATATTTGACAGAAAGACTTAAGCATTGCAATGACTGCTGGTCAAAGTTCTACTACCAGTTTAAGTAAGTCCTCAATAACAAACAATACATTTGGGCTTACAGGGAACAGGAAGAATATATGGACATGGATAGGCAAAAAGGAGCTTCCCCCATACCTCCCCTGTCCACCCAGTAGCTGCCTAGACCAGTTATAGTCTCAAGTAATTCAGCACAGCAAGTCTGTGTTAATACTTGACCAAATAATTTAATCATTGGGCAGGCCTGTATTCCAGGGTGAATTTCCCCCCTTTGGAAAATGCCCACTTTCAATTAAGCAGTTTCAGTGTTCATTGGAGCAAGTACTAGACTCCACACATGAACCAAGTTTGCATTTCTTCCCTCTACCTTCTCTTTGTTCCAGTGACTATTTCATTATTTTCTTGTAGAAAAAATTAATTAAATACCTTCAGCTGAAAAAAATTCAGAGCAAGAGAGATCTGTCTCAAACTATCTGGTAACATTGCAATTAGGGCGCTCTGCTGAGAAGTAAAATACTTTCATCAAAATGCAATCAGAGAAGGAAGAGACATTAACTGAGTCCCAGCTGAGCACCCTGTCAGCTTGCAGCTGTGCTCTGTGGCAGGAGTGGACACTTCTCCACATTTTTTTTTTTTTCCTTCTCAGGGAATTCAGATTGCTCAGAGCACGCCTGTGAGATCAGGTCCTGAAGGTCTAATCTGTGAATCCCACTGTCAGTGGGATACAGCATAGACAAAAGGCAGCTTTACTATAAGCATTTCTCTTCATCCCCAGCAGCAGAAATGTAGGCACTCCTAAGATTTGCTGGGTGTTTTGAGGCTGTAAATTTTGGTCATTTCACATGGTGTGTGCCAACCTGTCTAGCTGCACCTGATGAGGAGCTACAGTAATGGTACCTCTCACAGGCTGCTGCAATGCACTGGGCATCCTCCTGCTCCCAGTACAGAAGATACAATTACACACTTTGTGACTCAAGGACTCATCACATTACATGCTGCTGTAGAGTGCCATTAATATATTGTTTATTTGAGAAGTTGCTTGCCTGAAAGCTGCGATACTGTACCCAAGTTTGATGTGTAATCTTCACCTTTGCATTACCATTAGGTTTGAAATTATTTGTCAATTTGGGGGAAAATGTTACCTTTCGTCTAGATAGGATATCACACAGGGATGTATATGTAAGATATGTAAACCAGACAAAAATCTTTTGCTAGAAAATTCAAAATATTTTATTTTCAGTTTCCTTCAAACAGATTTAAAAAGAAAGAAAAATTAGGTCAGAAACTATGACACCTAGAACAATCAGAAAATTCACTGTAAAATGCATCTGTGAGAGGGATAAGCAAATTACAGTCCAAGGAGGAAAAATAAGATATTCTAAACTGATAAGTCTGTGTAAGTCTGTTTAATACAGTGGTGCCTTGAGACTTTGCATATCCTCCATTTTCCTGGATGTTTAATAGTTTTATATTTTAAAAAATCTGAATAAAATACATTAAAACTCATAGGGTTCCTTTTTCACTTTCTCTCTTAAGGAATCCTTTCACGTCAGTCTGCTTTCATGCTTGTCAGTACGTGACTATCTGAAAGGCTTCTGCAGTGCTGAAAGTGACAACCATACATACCCATAACTAAACCTCACTGCTGGTCAGAATCTGTCATTCCTTTTCCCCTTTGTCACTGTCGTGGTCTATACCTTAGCAACAATTTGAAAGCTGCACCTCAGCTCTCTGTGCTGGAGGGACTTGAAAGAAGTTTCTGCTGAACTTATATGATTGAAATGAAATGAGAATAAGACAATAGTTGACCACTTATATTATAAGTGAATACTTATGATATTTTGTAGATATAGTTCCAGTTGTCAGCTGGAGTCTGACAGCATCCGGCCATGCAATGAAGAACTGCATCAACATAAGAAATAGGTAAGGAATAGGATGATTGAGGATTTTGCACTTTACCACTACTACTTCTGATGAGAGTGCATTGTTCTTGGAGGCTATATAAACCACCACCAAAAAGAAAACTGTTCATTGTTATCACATACCTGTGATGTTCTGCTGCAAGTTCTTGTTTCTATACGTTAGCCCTCTGTTCTTTAACTGCCTTTGCTTTTTTTGATTTGTTATTCTTTTCTGTAGCTTTCCCCCCCCTTTTATTTTTTCCCTGAGGAGATTTTTTACAACCTACCCTCCAAAAACAACATACCCAATGGGTCTGAACAGACTCCTCTAGAGGAAGCCTGTTTATACTGCTTTGTTTAATTTAGTGTAATATTATTGGCTTTACAGGTTGAAACATTTTTTACTTTTCAAAGAGCAGCTCGAAAACTTTCAAAGACTAAATTGCTCACTGAATATAGTCCAGGATATGTGAGTAATTGCAATTTCCTTTATCTCAAAAAATTTCCAATTTTAGACAGTGATGAAGAATAACACTAACTACTACATAAAGATGGAGAAAAGCAAGGTAGGGTCAAAAAAATTTCTTCAAACTTTTTTCAAATGTTAGGTATCTTTCAAACCTGAAAAGTAACCAGGTGAAAAGTTAAGAATTATAGACTCATTAACTTTTGTTAAATGTCTTTATGCAAGTTTTATACATTTACATTTGGACTGCATTAGATGTCTAGAAATACATGTAGTCACATCACCATATAAAATCAAAAGTTGAGTATGTAAGAACTCTTACAAAGACAACAAAACCAAACTGTGTTAGTGGTATAAGCAACCTGTGTGCATACTCATGCTACTGTATACAGCATTGAACATTGTTTGGATAGGACAGTATTTAAAATAATAATATTTTTTAAAAGAATATTTCTCCCTCTATAAGCCTGTAATATTCACAGTCTCTTTGTAAGTAAGGGCTTCTTAAAGACTATATCTCTAGACACCAATATGCCTAGAATTAGGACCACCAAACTGACTAGTTAATATCAGTGCAGTGGAAACATTAATATAGTAGTTAAAAGGCTTATGGAAAAGTAAATCATTAATCTTTTCAGTAATTCATTCAAATCCATTGTATGCATATCGGTACCTGGGACTAATTGTCCCATGTTTACAGGTTTTACTGAAAGCTTTGTCTTGAAAGAGTGAGGAAAGATTTCCTAACAACAGCCTAATTCTTTATTTTCAACTGTTTCATTAACATTTTAATTTCATGTGTTTCAGAGGTGTTGCAAAGTCATCATGTACATATTTAAATACAAAATACTCAGAAGACATCATTTCACAGAACTGAGCCACACTTAATGTGTGAGGTGTCAGTTTGAAATGTTAAACTATAAGGTAACATTTAAACAAGCCTTAAGGCCAAATTTATCAAGAAATTTAAGAGAATGTTTCAGTACTTTTTTGAACTGCAGTCTTAATCTTTTTGCCAGAATAATATATGCATTATATTATTCTAACAAATCTGATCACCTTTTATAATGTCTCATTCAGATAATAATTCTTGTTTTCTAAAATTTTCAATCTTCAGGAAGAATAAGGATGCTTAAGAAGACGCAAAGACACAAATCAGAAAAAGTGAAAAATATTTCTGTGAAAGTTGAATTCCAATACCATTTGATGTTCTTTGGAACTAGAGAAGTTAAGCAGACTCTGTCTTAAAGGAGGCCACATGAAAAATTCATCACAATGCTAAAGCAGACTTGGAAGAAGAAGCTGCATGGGCTACAGAAAGAGTTAATGGAACTTTCTCTTGTGTTACAGTTCTATTATTGAATAAAATAGCTGTTTTATTTTTCAGAATTGAGATAGAAAGTTGTATAAAACTGTTATAGAGGAATGATGCTGTCCCTTTAGTGCGAGGAAACATAACAACACTAGGAACTGGTTTATGATACTCTTCCATTAGGCTGTCTGCTTAAAGTTGATTGTTACTTTTAAGTCCTTTTAGGACAGACTTATTGCTAAGGAATACCACACACATTTATATAACACATATAAGCAACTAATAGCACAATCCCTTTTACCACCCCTTCATACTATGGGAAAACAAACCAAACCAGACTAAACCAAACAAAAAACATGCTTTCACTTAGACAAAACATTTTTTGTCCATGGCACTGAAGTGCTTTATTAGAAAGTCCCTTTGACACAGAGTATAAATGCCAAACCTATTCTGTAATCCAGGCCTGAAAAGGATGATTGTATGGTCAGTGTAATGTGCTGGTATGCCTAAGACACAGCAGGCCAACATGTGAACTTCCTGCCCACGGCCATACAAAGGGGCAGTAGCTGGCTCCTGGACTCTCTCCTGGTGCTCTTTTGGATCTTGTATCCCTTAGCAGACTCCTAATGCATAACTGAATGAGTTCTTGCTTCCTGTTCAAAGGAAAACTATGTAAAGTCTTAGGTTTAAGGCTCAGAACTGGTCCATATTAGCATATAAAAAAAATTCTAGCTGTTAATTATAAATCATGTATGACTAAAAAATTGTTGGTCAAATTAAAGTTATTTAGAACCTCATCTTCCAGGCCATTAAATCACTTGGATTTGTACAGCACATTTGTGATCTGTTTTCTATTTTTTTTCTTTCCTTTCTGTCACTGAAAATAACATTTGAAAGATTTCTTTCTGCATCTGACAAATATTCTATCTTAGGAGTTCTCTTACCGTTTTCTGCACACATATGATTGAACTCCTAGGGGACTCCATGAAAGCTTATTTCTGTTACTTTAGATTTTGTTACTTTTGCTACACAGTGGCAAAAGCGTAATTTTTTAATGCTATATTTAAAATGATAATGATATACTGAAAAAAAAAATGACAAGAGAATTACTGTGTGGGAGACAGCCTTCTATAGTTACACTTTTTTCAGTACTTCAATGACTGAATGCCATTGCTAGAGCTACCAATGTGCATCTGAATGCTCTAGGAGGAACATAGTACATTAGCTCAAAAGAATTGCTGAACAGGTTTTCCTTACTACAAGACCACTTTGAACTTCACTAATCTATGTGGAATTACATTGAATTGCTATCCACTATCTTTTTTTTTTCTTTTTTTTTTTCTTTTTTACAACCTTATTTATAATTGTCGAAGTGTTTTCTTTTTATTGGAAAAAAGTATTTGTGTGCTATCATGGCCATTATTTGAAGCCTCCAAAACGAACAACAAGTAAAAACACACACGAACAAATACACACACCAAAGAGAAATTTTTCAGATAAAAATCTCTCGGGTATCTGAACTAAAAGAGCATAACTTCTGTCATTTATTGCTGGTTTCAAAAACACCAGTGTTACACTTCAAGGTTCTACCAAAATGAAAGTCATAGCACACATGGATTATTGGTAGGAAAGTGTCTTGGAGATGCACTTGTTTGTAATTTAGTTTAGTTTACAGTAATTTCTCCTTATTGGCTATTGACTGGAATTGATTTCTTCCTGTTTTGCCACTACAGGGACTTAATAAGAGAACACATTCTCGTTAGAACTTATACTGGTGCATTTCATCGCCTGCTTTTAAAAAAGTAGGCATGGAGCTGCCATCCATTCTTATCCCTCCTCCTCTTCTCCTCCCCCCAACCCCTTCACATAGCTCTCTTTGAACCAAGAGTTTGAGGAGAATGTTAGAACTTTCTTGAATTTACTTGAGGACAGTTTAATAATGAATGTTTTGAGTTTTACATAAGTATGTATATGAGGATAAACCACATTATGACTTTTACAAATGAAAGATCTAGTCACGAAATAATGGAGTTTATATTAAAGCAAAAAAAAAAAAAAAAGCAATTTACAAGAGATAAAAATAATAGCAGTTGGGTAAGAAACTAGAAGACTAAGAAAAACACAACTGAAAACAGTAAGATATAAAAACTGGAAATGCACAAGTAGATGATTAAGGGCTTCAGATGAAAAGGTAAGAGAATGCTGAGGGAATGCTGACAAATAACAACTCACCTGCAGCATCCTTCTCAATATATTTGCTAGAGTACATTTTCATGTTATGATTTCTCTTTCTATTGTGTTTATTAAAATAATTGAAATAGCAAAGACTGAAGTAAGAACTGCACTGCTGATGTGCAGGCTGCTTGGTGGTACCTTGAGGTTGCTCTTCCTAACAGGTAATGCTGGGGAACAGGCCCTGCAGAATGTTCCTAGAAAATACTGTACGTATTTTGTTTTGTTTTGTTTGTTTGTTTATATCATCTGCAGATAATCAGGTTACAGAATGCACCATTCATCTGATCTGAAGTTCTACCTTGCTATTGATAGGATCAATGATACAGACCAATTTGGGAGAGAAAAGGCTGCATGGAGAGAGAGAGGGAATGAGTCCCTGTGTCATCTGAAGTTTTTTCATTGTTCTCCAGTATGATACTAATGCTAGTCAGAGTGTGAAGACTGAAGGCCCTGAGGGCAGCATAGATATGATAGGAGGGAACTTATAGATCCTCCTCCCAGGACACAGAGCAGCCATCTGGACAGTAGTTATGTTCATCTTTATTCAGGGAGGTTATACACACCTCAGGCTCTGAAGAGCCATAAGGGTTGACTGATTAGAGAATATTTTCTGAGACTAAATACTGTACTTAAAACACCATGAAAATTAATACAAACACAACTGAGAATACGGACTGGGCATGGGTAGCCATGGTTTTCAAATCACTTGCTGATTTTGTAATGGCTGACTTGAAAGTCCAGCTGTGATATGCAACTGCTACACATTATAATTATTTGAAAGGGAATACACTAAATGTGAAAAGAAAATGCTAATGAGTTGTTTTGCTTGTCATTACATTTTATTGTACCATATACTGACAGTCTTCTCAAGGTTTATGGTGGTATGTCTTCCAGAATAGTAAATGCTGTTTTATTTGCTGTGTATCTCAGAGCCCCTATGAATATAAAGACTTGGCTTGATACAGAAGGGTGGGTAAGCAGTGTTGTGGGTCTTTTGTACCATAGCAGACAAAAATATACCATATTAGGTGGGAAATAATTGATTTTGGTAGAATGGTTATTAATTATCTCCAGTTTTAAAACTGTATTCACATCTTTTTTAAGCACTTAATTGCTACAGGAATCAGAAAAGAGAATCGGCAATCTTGCCTTTAGATAACCACAGGAAGCAAAAGCTAAGCAATGACAGCTGAAATGATCAAGTATAACTGCATATATATGTATAAAGAGTGTTTTGAGTAGCTTTTTAAAATAACAGCTTTACAACTAGCAGTTACTGACTCCTGGAAATTCTGGTGGCCGAGTCAGAAAGAGAATAGCCACCTGTGATGAGGGTGTACTAGCAAAGCAAAGCTCTCTCTCCATTCCCTACCCTCCTTATCCCATTTCTAAGCAGACTGCCTTCAGCAAATGATCTCTGCTCACACCACTGCAATGAAGGTGAATCCAGTTTGCACAATTAATAACAGAAGACATTGCATGCTCAAATCAAATCAGTAGTTCAAATCAAAACAGTAGTTTCTTTCATATATTAGCCTTATCTTCATTATCAGTAATTCTTTTCATACGTATATTGTATTCTAAGTTGGAGTTGTTGTTTTAAATTGAGACATTGTAACTGAACAAGTTAATAAGGCTTTAGTTGAGCTGCAGATAGGAACAAGGAATGAAAAGATTTTTTTTGTAGTTTTATTTTGGTGGAGTTTCGAAAGCTGATGTTAGAGATGTGTATTAGCTAAGAATGGTAGAGATTCAGCAAAACGAGGGTTGAGGGCTGGGGGCTTAGGTGAAAACCAAGGTTTACTAATGGCAAGCAGAACTAGGAGACAGTAGAAGAAGATTCTCCCGTGTTGACACTGCCAACTTACTGGAATATTTCTCAAAAATCCACCAGGAACAACATTAGGTGTAACAGAGGCTTCTCCAAGTAAGAGGCAAGAAATGATTGGGTTGTACTTGCTGCTATGACAACTAACTCCTAGTTAGTTATTTTGCATTACTTAATACTAACCCTGTTCTAGATCAGTTCATTTTATCCCATTTGTTTAATATTATATTTTATTTAATATTAGATTCTAAGACTGAAGGAAAATGATCCCTTAGGTAAGCAGAAGAAATAAAACTTGTTTTTTGCCTCCTTCCCTCTCTCAACAGTGAGAAAATGTTGATTTAGCAGAGCAAACATTATACAACTTTACAGAGTTTTTCAGTTATTATTATTTATGATAGCTATCCTGGTTTGCATAGATACACATTGAAAAAAAGGAAGTAGTAGTAGAATGATGAAAAACACAACAACACAAAAGTAAAGCAAAATAAATCCTCTAAAACAGGAAAGATTCAAGTAAATATCATTTCTCTGAATAAGGCGAATTGGGACTTGAATGTACATAACTCACAAATGAATAAAAGGACTGAACCAGGCTACGGGATGTTTGACTATAGTCATTCTCATTTTTTAAAATGGAGGAAAAAATCTGGAAGGCTTTGATTTCATCTAAAATTTTTTTGATAACACTATCTTTTCCCTAAATATATTTTTTTAAGAATTTATACAATTTTAACACTTTTAGCAGCAAGTGCACTTTACAACATTCAAAAAAAAATAATTAATGATCCTCATTTTTAACAAGATGCTAATGAGGAATACTGCCAGGGGAAACAAAAGAAAATAAAAAGAAAAGATGTTAGAGGCATGTATGCAGCCTCTTGTAAGGGTAGCATTCATTGAATACACTAGACTTCAGTTAAACTTCTGTGGATATTATTTCTGGTTTTGTCTTTTTGTCCTATCCCCTTGGTGATACTCTTTACAGTAGACTGACATGCATTCACAAGATGCATCGAAATGAGCTTGTAACCAGCCTTCCAAAATACATGCTCTACTGCATGTTTCAGATCATAGGCACCACTTTTTTTGTAAAGCCTAGGAAAACTATCAGTAGATTGAAATGTGGTTTGATATAAAATAAATTCAAATCTCATGAAAATTTAGGCCTGCACTCGTCTGAATGTCATCTTTGTATACAGAACACATTCTTGGCCAGAGCACATTCTTTGCAAAGATCCAGGTTGCCCAATTTAGCTGCTTCATGAATAAAACATAGGTGTTTGGTTCTGGCACACTCATTAACATATCTAACTTAAGGTCCCTCCACACACTTCAAGCTTGGGTGGATCTAAAACTTCTCTAGTAATATCGGCCAGACATAAGGCAACTCTTTATTGATAGTTACAGACCTGTCAACAAAGTGTTCAGCCAAATGCACTTTGCCTTTCCTTGGAACTGCCTTGATCAGAAAGACTGTTCATCATAAGAAGCAGCAGAAGGATACACAAATTAATGCAAAGCAAGCAAATGATCCTTGGGAAGGACCTACTGCCTAATTTATGATTCAATATGTATATAAAATCTCTATAGTTCTGTACTTAAGTAGTTTTGTTTGGAGGAGATTTAATTCTATTTTCCAGGACGTAGTACTTTATGCTTGTCTTTAGTCCTTACTGAATTTTATCTTATTGATTTCAGACTGTTTCTCCGGTCTATCAAGAACATTGCAAATTCTAATCCTGTCCTCCAAAGTGCTTGCAAACATTTCCATTGGATTTTATAAGGAGACCCTTTATTCCACAATGAAAATCATTAATGGAGATATTGACCACTTTCTTGTCCTGTACAGACTGCTACTAAACTCCCCTGATGTAGCCTGAGAGTAAATCATGAATCAGTAATGTCAGAGTGTCAAAAAAGTAGTGATTCTTAAAATGTCATAGCTACAGCTTTCTCCACTGTTGACCAAGTGAGTTCTCACACTGAAAGGAAAAAACAAAACAAAACAAAACAAAAAAAAACAACAAATCATCAAACAAACAAAAACATATAAACAAAAAAAAATCCACTGGTTTGACGTAACTTCTTCCTCATAAATTCCCACTGGCCATTTCTTATGCATCTTGTTATTCTAATGAATCAAACTCTGCTCTTCTAAAATTGATTCAGCAATTAAGCTTGCACTTTACTTATGGCACCTCTTTAATCTAAGTGACTTCACCGGAAATGATGCCATGTTTAAGTGCTTATTCTGTCAGACATTTATTTCTGGAAGCTGATACTGGGTATTTTACAGTAATTATTCCAGTATTTTGAAGACTTAGAACACAAACAATTAGCATAGGTGCCCATTTTTATACTTTTCTCATAAGCATGTACTGTATTCTTTGTTTTACTGCATTACTCTTAATAGGTTGAAGCACAGAAGATTTTTCATCAAAAAGGAGGGGGAAGGAGAAGAGAGACAAGAACAAGTTTATTTCTAACTGTATACTACTGAATTCCTCTCATGGAAACAGACTTCACTGACACATCTATAGCCTGTTACTTGGCAACCTTGACACATTAGATATTAGATGTCATCTGTGTCCCTTTCTCACCTTGAAAAGAAGGGAAGGGAAGGGAAGGGAAGGGAAGGGAAGGGAAGGGAAGGGAAGGGAAGGGAAGGGAAGGGAAGGGAAGGGAAGGGAAGGGAAGGGAAGGGAAGGGAAGGGAAGGGAAGGGAAGGGAAGGGAAGGGAAGGGAAGGGAAGGGAAGGGAAGGGAAGGGAAGGGAAGGGAAGGGAAGGGAAGGGAAGGGAAGGGAAGGGAAGGGAAGGGAAGGGAAGGGAAGGGAAGGGAAGGGAAGGGAAGGGAAGGGAAGGGAAGGGAAAACCAAAGTTGGGCTTTGTCTTTCCAATGCAGTGAAACATATTATTTTCAGACAGCTTCAGTCAAAGTCTATGTTATTAGCAGTTATTCAAACCAGATGAATATACCTCTAAAATCAAGCCCATAAATAGAAAACTAACAATGAGTGGCTAGAACCAACAGAGTTTTGTAATTCATGCTGTTATTAATATCCAGTATGTCCTTTTACCATTTTCTTTTTCCGTCTCTGTCTGCCCCCCCCCCCCCCCCCCCCCCCCCAGCTTTTGGAATGGCAATTAATACAACAGTTCTGTGAAAACAATGAAGTGAGGGAAGATGGGGGTTCAAACTATTGGAACAGATAGCCTTTAGTATAAAGCCTTGGCACTATCAGTCACTAAAGGTAAATTATGACATACTAATTAGGCCAAAGTATGGCAATTTGAATGAATAAGCTCTTCAGAATACTAGTCAACTGAAATCCTCACCAGGGAAATCATGAATCCCTCCCTAACCTCCAAAAAAAAAGTGTATTGCAATAGGAATAGGGTGATCAAAAGCTGTACAGGCACCCTGGAAACAAAGAGAACATTGGGGGATTCTGAAAGAGATCTTCAAGATAATGAGATTTTTGGAATGAAGAGGGTGGATTGAGATAAAATCTTCACATCTCTGCCAAGATGACACTTATAAGATCCAGGGAAACTCATAAAACTGCCAGTCGGTAGGATCCATGTTCAAAACATGAAAAAGGTATCTTTCCTTACAACGGAGTTTTGCTAAAATACATTCTGGATTTAAGAAGTTAAGAGGGGCTCAGGGAAACTTTGGAAAAGGCTGAGAGGGGCAGCCAATGTGGGTTGCTAAATAGGCCTACCCTGCTGGGCCTGAGAATCCTTTCATTTGACAACAGTTTGAGGTTTAGAAGATATTGCAGGATATGGGTAAATCTATTTGCCCTGCTTCTAGTCTTCCCTAGGCATCTGCTTAGGTTCAATGTTGGCAATAGAATGCTGGGTTGGACTGACTCGGTTTGGACCAGTGAAGTCATTCTCATATTCTTCCACCAGATCAAAGCATATAAAAGCCATCAACTTTGATTGAGTGTGGACAATGTGAATCAAGTCCTGCACTGGCAAAAAGATGCATTCTTCAGTGGATGGGCATCCTTAAGTTTGTACTCAGCTGTGCACCTAAGTATTCTCATCAAACTGTTTATGAAACAGTAGGACAGCTCTTAATCTGGACAAAGCATTCTGCAAGAATTCCTTGCTGTGTGATAGGCACTATGCAACTGCCATAGTTTTGCACTGAAACATGAAATATGACTAGACCCACAGGAAACTAGAACCTTCATTACTTCTGTTATATTTGCCACCATGCAATCACTATGCTCTGCTGTATTCCTCAGTTATTCCAGGAACCACCTGGATTGACACCATTTGTTGTTGTAGCTGACAACATGTACTGGACCACAGTCAGTAATAAGCCCAAGGTTCTTCTGCTGAAGGTAAGAGAAAGGTGATAAAGCAAAAAGTGGTCTGCCAGGTAATGGAAAGGCTCAGACTTCTACTAACCCTGCAATGAACTCTTTCAGCAGGTACTACCTAGCACAGACAAAACTTTATTTTCCATTTCTTTGTCCTTCCTGTCCACCCCTACCGATCCATAAAAGTGCACAGGCAGTTAGGATATCTGTCAGTTAAACCCTAAAATTAGTTTCATACTTAAAGATGCACTGAAGTGCTTTTCTGGACCAGCGCCAGATGCTCAGCATCTTACAAGATCAAGTTCATATTTATGAGTGCTTCATAAGTGAAGAAAATCATAAAATTGAATGGTTTCATTCCCATAAAAAGGAAATATGAAACACTCAGTGAAAAGTAACCATGTGTTAAGCGCTCAGAGAATATTTTTTCCTTTGTTAATTAAGCAAAAATTTCATCTGGGTGGGGCATTTCCTGGCAGCTAATGTTCAGATGAGAGTCATGAGTTTTAATTGCCACTTAAATCTAGGGCATGTTATTGAGCAAACAGGTGGAGCATATCCACTTTGAATGTATGCAAACAGCTTTATTTATTGTAGATATGAGAATGAGTTTTCTGATTGGTTTCTTTTTATTCCAAGCAAGTTGTGGCCAATTGCAGCCAATGCAGATTTTCTGGGTGGGATATAACACTGTTTACATAGAGAAACATTTCAAAGAGAACCCTTACTGTTTTAAAATCTGTACTAGTGTGAAAGAAAAACTACCAAGCAAGCATATTGCATTTATATCTGTTAGAAATGAGGGTTATTAATTGACATATGTGGCTGAAAATAATCTATTTAAGACTGACGGGAATCACTGGCAACCATTTCTAGGCTGACAGTGCATGATATAAAGGTTGGTTAGGAATCAGCTATTAAAGTATCTGAAAATCAGTATCCAATCTATGTACTGGGATCTGGAAAACAAATCAGTGTTTTATATTCAGTGTTTTACATTCCTGTTTCTAGCATACAGAGAAAGGGAGAATGCATTTCTGAAATATATTCAGTTTTATTCTAATAGTAAGCAGTTAGCAATTAAGAAAGCTTTCTCTCCTTTGAATCACCTACCAATACAAAAAAATAAAAAATAAAAAAAGTCATGTAAACAGCTCTCAGAGTCAACATACTAGTTCACTGAATTTTTAAATGAAGTAGTAGGAGACGATATGCAATCTATTTCACCTATTTGGGGCAAGTCTGGAAAGCACTTCTGAGCAAAGGATGTAGATGTAAATTGGATGTGTCTTCAACCTTTTAGTTTATACTTCTGATTTTCAGTTATCAAAACCCTTGATTCCTTCATCAGTATGAATATGTGAAAGGTGGAAGTTGACCCTTGCCTATGTTAGTGTTGTCAAGCTTTGTGACATGTATCACTTTAATCATGACACCTGAAACTGTGAAGTTTACAACGCAGACTCACACATTAGCTTACAAAGGACTGCATCTGATGTTCTTTCATCTGACTAACATAAGACAAGTTTGCAAAAACATTTACCACTATGCTTTTCTCTTGCATAAATATATATATACATTTTGCTATATCCAACATTTCTTCAAGAATAGTAATGCTTGTTCCTATTACACAGAGTATTAAAAGGATGTTATTTTTTGAAAGGAAAGTGATATCCAATTTATGAAATAAAGCTTATGCATTAAAAAAATGGTTGTTGTTCTTAGGGTTGTTTGTTTGTTTGTTTTTCCCAATAACATGAATTGTAAATAGTTAGTGGAGAATTGAGCCCTGTCAGGTAGAAAAAAAAAATTGAACCCAAATTCCTGTGGTAATCACATGAATGTTGCGAAAAAGAGATCACCACTTTTGCTACATTTTTATATGGGAAATGACCTGTGAGATGTACTTTGAGAATATGCTTGTGTGCCTGTAGGTCATCTTGAGTGTTTACGTCTATACTGGGTTTGGTTTGAAGACAATGTCAGCTATAGGAAATGAGATAAGCTAATGTCTAAACCACAAACAAAAGGGAAGGACTAACTTAAAGACCACTTTTGTGATTCAAAGCAAGCCAGGATATATTAGGGAATTCAGGAACTATAAAACAGAGGGCCAAAGGCAAGAGCATGGTTAGAGGCCAAACAGATGATCGGTTAAATAGGGAGTCATAGCACTGAAAATGACCGTGGAAGAGAAGCAAGAAAGAAACAGAGGGATGCAAAGCGGTTATAAGTATAAATAACATCTGGAACAACAGGAAGCATGGAGAGCAAATGGTATGGAAAGGGAGTATCAATGAGGATCTCAACCAAAGAATTGTTCTCCAGGAAATCTATGTCATCCAAAGAGTCCTTGTCAAGGCATTAGCTTAGCAATTTTGGCTTGGGATAGGGTCAATTTCTACGTGTGAAGAGTAATAGCCAATGATGGATTCTTTGCAGACAGTAAAAGTATTTCTATATAAGAAATATAAACAAACAAAAAAAAGGGATGTTGAAGTCAATTTATTCTTAGTAACAAGTGGCTACTGACTCTCACTGTGGTAGGCAGAACATAACTTTTTAATACAGCCTGAAAAATGTTCCAATTTACATCTGCTTAGAATATAACCAAAATTCATAACTTTATACCAGGAAACATAATAGCAGAATTAGAACAGTACTTCAGAAAGGTGGTTACAATGGTAGACCTGAGTTACCAAAAGAAAACAATCTTAATTACAGTGAACTTTATCTTTGACATGAGTTTTAAAATTACCTCTCTCCTCCTTCCCTAAAGAGTGAATTAATTTAGTTTTGTCATATATCTTAATAGGATTTGTTTCTCAGTAAGGCTTTTTTAATCAGAGCTCATATTTGAAGGTGACAATAACAGTTTTCAATGAGGAGGGATAAAACCAAATCATGAGGAGCTATTGTTAGGACACAATGACAAAAATAAGTGTTTTTCAAAAGAAGGAATATATAAAAAAAATGTGGACATTAATGTTACACAAAAAGAAAGTGGAGATCTTAGAAAACATTTGAACAATTTAAAGTTTGA
Organism: Anser cygnoides; assembly: GCF_040182565.1. Classification (NCBI taxonomy): domain Eukaryota; kingdom Metazoa; phylum Chordata; class Aves; order Anseriformes; family Anatidae; genus Anser; species Anser cygnoides. The sequence continues at coordinate 50,569,202 of NC_089876.1, forward strand.
GAATCTGTTTCACATTTTTCACTTTAAAGTGTCTTCATTCATTAAGGCAATTGCTAATTGTTTATTAAAAATTTTGAGACTTTAAAAACTATTGCTGTTCTTTGGGACATAGATCCCCCATGAGAAAACGGAACTTTTATTTAATTATTTATTGAAAATAAAAAATAATGAGTGATGAGAGCTATTTGGATCTTTGTTTTCAAGTCATTAATTTTGCCTAAGAATTAAAATTAAAATCATTATATAGGTTACAATAATGGGTTGATAATCTCTCTTGGTGTTCTATTTGAATGTACAACATGAGGAACAATTTGAAATGAATAAAAATATGGCATGATGAGAACCAGGTATTACTGAACGCCAGAAAAAATCTTTAAACAATAGCCAAACATAGAGATTGCTTTAATGGTACCATATCTGAAGAACCGTTTCAGCAGAATGCAATTGGGATAAAGATGCTGCTTTAGCATTGTAAGGCCATTTGAAGAAAATATATTTTGGTGTTTAATAGCTAGGCTATTTAAAATGATGTCACTTTCAAAAAGAAAAGCTGAATTATCTTGTGTTTCGATAGTGGACTAAGATGGATATAAGACAGATCTTCCAATGCTTAAAAGGATGTGGCAATAATAGAAAAAATCATTTTGGGTAGAAAAGTATGGAAAAAAAACGGGACAGAAAAAAATCAATTCCTTGAAATATATTTCACCTCAAAGTAGAGTTCTATATATTTTGCTTCTTTTAGAAGACTTGACCAAAGACTTTAGCTTATGCTAGCTGTCTAAAAATTAATTGTCTCAGACCCTGTTCCCCTAGAACACAGGAGAAAAATGAGCTGATGAAAAACATACCAAAGAGATAAAATCTACTTTCAGACAGGAAACATACCATCTTAATCCTTCCTCACCCCTAACTTCTGAAGGCAATACAAGTTGTTACAACTGTTATGTTACAAAATTAGGTACAAAATTATCAGTGTTCAAATTGTCTCTGGTTATCTGCACCAGTTTCCATCATGTACTGTTTTTTGCTAAGACACTTAATAAATTTCTTCATAGTATCTTGTACAATGACATGTTTTGGATTTGGCATTTGTATTCCCAAGTCACTGCTACATGTGATGAGCCCTGCTTTCAAGAAAATGACTGAACATCTGCCTGCTGATAGGAAGTAGTGAATGAATTCCTAGTTTTGTTTTCCTTGTGTGCATAGCTTTTGCTTTATCTATTAAACTGCTTATCTCAGACCACAAGTTCTCACATTTTTATCTTCCCAATGCTTTTCATCACTGCTGGGTGTGAGTGAGCAGCCATGTAGGGCTGAGCTGCCTGCCAGGTTTCACCCACAACACACCGAGGTGAAATGATCTGGATGATCAGCTGAAATGATTAGAAACAGCTTTTAAAAATATGATGTAACACAATATAATTATCTGTATCAATGTCAAATAAGATTGCAAATTTAATGGCTTGATTTTTACATGTTATTACAAGTCAGTCTAACTACTGTTTTCACCCCCTTTATTCTGAAGACTTAATTTTATCACATATTGTTTATAGAGAGGGTATGTGCTAGCCTAACCAGCTGTGACATGTGAAGTGAAGGCAGCAGAGCCGTACCTAGAGAAAGTCTTGTGGCTGGTTCACACAGGTGACTTCTCACTTCTCCACAGAGGAGTGTTTCATACAGACTCATCACTGCATGTGCATGATATGACACTGCTTACATCATCTGTATAAAGTATCACAGAGCAAGACTGTTTTCAAAGTTGGCTCAATGCTCTATACTTAAGCCCTTTTCACCAAAAATAGCTGTTTTTTCCTCTTATGAACACTTCTGGTAATGGGCCTTTTGAAGATTTTTAACTTACTCTATTTTATTACTTGCAACATAGTAGTCTTGAAATGGGGAACATTTAAGTTAACCATGACCTTTTTTAATCTTACAGTTTAAGGTTCATCTCTGTACTAGTTTTTAAGCATGTTGTCTCTTATTATTCAACTAGTATGTGATTCTTTTGTCCTAAATTTATCCTTGCCCACATAGCTCCCTTTGCAAGATAAGTACGTAGTTGCAGTTGTTCTTAATATCCATATTTTAGACACTCCTCAGGAGTTTTGTCTTTGTCCATTGACTAGGTAAATCACTTTACACAATATGCCTAACTTTTATATAGTTAGCAGGATAACCATTCTTAAACTCTTTTCTGGAAAGCTGAAGCTTTCCAAAGTTTTTCTTTTTCCCTTTCTTTTTCCAATCTTGTATGCATTTTTTCTCCCTCTCATAGGCATTAATTTCTCTGCAGGCTCTTCCTTCACTGTTATTGATAATTTATTGACTTGAAAAGAGTTGAAGGGATTTATTTCTTGCTTCTTTCCTGCTATGTATTTGGCATATGCTACTTTTTGCTTTTGCAGCACTTTATTTAACGTTTGTGTAAAGAAATAGAACCAAGTGCTACAAAACAAAGAGCATTCATGAGAATGCTTTTTCTTCTAATAGTATTACAGTGAAGTTGGATAGGTATTACTTTTAACGATAAATTCTTTCCAGAGGACTTTTTTTTATCATCTCATTTTTCTATAACTTTCACCTGAATTTTATATAGATAGAACTCTTAAAATAACCTGGCTTTTTCAAAAATGGAATTCGGCTAAAGAATTGAAATGGTAGTATTTGTTGAGGAATAAGGTAGGGACACAATTGAACTATACCGATATTAGCACATTGGCATCCATATGTTGATTTACTGAAATCTTCATATCCTTTTTTAGTTATAGAATATTTTTAGCAAAGTTATTTTTAAAAATTCTGTTTTTATTATTAGTGTTTCAAAAATCTGCTTCTGGTTATGTTTATTGTTACTATTACTGTAAGCACATGCTTCACAAATCATGTTAAAAAGACAAAATATGTACAATAAAAATAAAAATCTGTCAAAGCAAGAACAAAAGGCTCTAAACTTGATATCTCATTTCTAAGGCTCTGTAAGCAATTTCCTTTTACTGCTTGATAATTGTCTGTTCCATGTTTCTTTTTAGAGTACAATAGAGGGGTTATGGAAATCACAAGGTCTTTAAATATAACAGCAAATGTTGTTTATATTATCAATGGTCTATAGCATCACCTATTTGCAAGGTTGTTCAACTGTGGTGTGTAGGAATGAAAATAGAATTTTCACTCATAGAATGGAACAGCAATTAAAAAGTCATTTTCTGTGGAATTACATCTAGTATGCTTTTACTTAGGCTAAATTTTGGAAGACTTCAAAGTTTTTGCTAGTCATTGCTAGGTAAGGAAAAGTAACTTTTAATGGAGCTAAGTGATTCTAACAGTTTCTCTGATGAAATGCGTTATTTCATCATGTGTCTTATTGTGTTATGAGAAAGATATCCAAAATTTGATAGGATTTGGTCAGGAATACCTTACTTATTACAGAAGAGGGGAAAGGTTAAGACAGAACTAAAATGTTAATTGATGTGGCCAGCATTGATTCAGCTGTGAGACAGATTGATCCATAAGGAGGGGAAACATAAAGAGACACAGGTTACACGGACATGGACTGTGAATAAAGAACTATGACCAAACAAATGATATAGTGGGCTAAACAGGGAAAACCCTGGCGTGAGATAGGTTGTTTTCAGATTGGGTAGAGAAAAGAGAAAATGACTTGGTGAGAAACAGGAAGCAGACAGAAATTATTCTTTCTGAGGAAGGAAGGATACTGGCAGAGACACACTAGAAAGGAAAGGTTACCAAACTAGGAAGCTGAGGAGGAGAGAGCCCTAATGGGGACTGGGTAAATGGGGTCTGGAACGAGCAGCCTGAAGAAAAGAACACTGCAATACATATTTGTATTAGGAGAGGTTCTAACATATAATACTTAAAATAACAAAGAGTCCTACGACAATTCTTGGCAGTTTGACAAGCGCTACGCATATATGGAAAAAAGACTGGACTCTGGTGCTCTGTGCTGGAACCTTCAACACACAAGCTAAATGTGTCGGATGATAGGAGGGTTAAACACAGACTAGGGTGGACTGCAAGGTAGGAAGAGAATGCTGTATTTGCTCAAAGTGCACAGCAAACAATGTACAGCTCTGTATATACACCTATTGTGTCTCAATTTCTGTCGATCAATGCATTTGCACAAAGGCTGTCTCAAGGTTCACTGGCAAATTCCAGAGTTTTCTAACTTTGAAACAATGTTCTGACAGTTCTTTTAGTGAAGTGTTACAATATTTTTATATAAGCAATATTTAAAGGAAATGTATTTCTCTAATACTATTATTACCCAGAATTGACTTTTTCATGCTGAAAACTAGGACGATGTAATCTATCTGCTGGAGAGCTTGTAACTCAAAGCATCAGTCCTATAAAAAGCTCTTATGGGATTTTTACATTTAAAGGCTGAGGGGTGTACCATCTCCTACAATTGTTAAAGAGCTTAAGATATTAAGTCAGAGAACATCTTTCTAACAGTTGTACACCAGCCTAAGCCTCTAATAGAGCTATTCAAGAAACAGCCTACAGTAACTTCAGAAACATTTGGGTCAGCATGGTTCCTCGGGGAACCATAGAAATTTCTGGATGCCCAAAAGACAAATTGCCACTGATACTAGCTGGAAGTGCTTCAGCAGAGCTATGCTGAAACAACACATCTCTACTCAGCCACAGTAATAGAGTCTGATATCAATGCGATCAAACACCACTGGAACCAAGAAGACTGGCTGACTCTGTCAACTGTGTTAACTAGGTTAGTTTGCTTGTGCCTGAGAAACACCAGCTTCTTGGATCCAGACTTGATTTTTTATATTACAGATAACAACAACAACAAAACACAAGGAACAACAACAGAAAAAAAAATCATCAAATATTAAGTCCATATATATAGTTCAATATATAGTCCATTTCTTTCTAAGGAAGCTGTAATCCATTTTAAGGGAAAGACAAATAAGTTTCACTAATTCTATATTCTCATCTATGGCATATCTTTTCCTCAGTAGTATCTGCTAAAAAGAAGTCAAACGGAAAACAACCCAAACCACCCCATCCAATGAAGATGAAGATCAAAATGAAGATCAAAACAGCACTGCCCCAATGTACAAAGTTCCTTCTCAAGCTCAGGTCTTTGTTCAGAGAAAATCCATCTGTGATCCTGCTAGCAAGTTGAAATTAATCTAACTCCTGGTAAGATTTGATCTCGGGTAGATCTGTAAACCTTGACTCATGCTGAAGTTTATGAATATCCAGCTCTAACTTCTGAATCTAAACACACACTTGTGTTTTGAAAATCCAGGGAAATAGGTCCTTGCTTTGTCACTGACTGTGAGTGATTAAAGTATAAGATTAAGCTAGTTCTAGAATAATCTTTTCAGTAAAATATGAGAAAAAGAACAAGCAGGTGCATCTGCGAGTACCTAAAGTAAAGGGAGCTATGATAGCAAAGACAAATGTTGGAGAAATGGGTCACACTAGGGGCCTATGAGTGCATGAAGTTGTAGGAATGTGTGCACACATGCGTGTGTGTGCACGCATACCTGTGTTTGTGTGATTACAATACCTTGAGGTTAGCTACAGAACAGCATTTAGAAATTTGTTGTTTCTCAACATTTCATAACAACTTAGTGTTATTGTTTATCTGTTGCACTAATACAGGTTTTGAATGTATAGTCCATTCATTGTTGTCTAATAATATATCATTAACAAATCAATAAAATGCTTCAATCATGATTTGGCTGAAGCTATGTAAACTGAGTAGTTTTCTCCTGTGACAGTCACATTCCTTTAGAAAGAATAAAAATTCAGTTTGGAAGGCTGTAATATACAGTTTACATAATTACTTTTTTTTTTTCCCCCTCATACTAAGGGAAACGGAATGCAGGTAAAGTCTGTTAAATCAAAGAAAGGCATTGAATAAGACTAACAAATTCTTTGTGGTGAGGCACAAGACAGGAAAAGAACACATAAATATGGTAAAAAGTATTTTAGTATTTCTTCTATATAAATGCAAAACAAATGAAATAACAGAACCCTTTATGGGTTTCTGTTATAATGTAGAAAATCTGTTATGGTATTTGTATTATCCTTTCAATGATTACATATCTTTTGAAAAGGAACATAGAAACATTAATGACAATGTATGTGCTATTTATTCACAGAAGAAAAAAAGGCAGTTAGGGTAGAGACTATAGCTATATGTTTTGTATAGCCAGGTTCATAATTAACGTCTCAAAGTTCAGAAGATCCTTCAGCTGTCTTTAAAGTGAATACTGCAATTTAGTTTCCAGAAAATCTCCATTCTTAACCTCTTCCTGAGCAATCAAATTGCCTTTCAGGTTTGCTTACTTAAAAATGACCTGAGTTATTCAGTTATTCTGAACCTGAAGGGCCCTTTGCTATGCTTAAAAATGGAAGGTCTAAGAGTGTGTAACTCTTCACTAAAATGAGACACTACAGTTTAAAAAAAAAAAAAAAAAGGTCAAGTCCTATATGCTGTATGTCAAGTTCTTTCTTGTTTCTTGTTAATCCCTTCTTGTATTGGAAACTCCTTTAGAGAGCTCCAGGACTGATCTCATATTAACCAAGAGATAAATACACCACAGAAGTGAATTTTGCAATAGTCAAATTGGGTGTTAGCCACTGATATCATCGGAACATGATTGATTTCTATCACAAAGCAACCGATCTGCCATGACTAGTTTTCACAATGGCAGAAAATTACCTAATTCTTTTTCCTTAGGAGTTGTTTAGAGCTGAAGAAGGGGTGATACGCACTGGACTGAGATTAGTTTTTGAAGTTGTATGGCAGAATACCTAGAAGTCTTCAAAGAAATATCAACATAATTTTCAGCAAATCAGGAAGCTGCAGCTACTTACAAAGAATTTACTACTACTACTAATAATAATAATTTAGGTATAAAAATTACAAAAATGAAATTACCTTTAACTTTCTGCTTAGGATCAGCCTAAATAAAGCTGCAGCACCAAAGTGGCTGCTTGATATTTGCAGCCAACACAACTTGAGCTCCTACCAGATGACTTAGCTGTTTGACAAATTTGTAGGGAGGATTGATGTAGTTTATGTGCAGCCTCAAGAACAATAAGCTTATGATGTCTATGCTACTGAAATAATTGGAACATCGATTTAGTGGTTTTGAACAGAAATTATGAGTAAGTTGAGGATCTTAATGTACCCACATTAATGAATAGGTTGTTCAGATTATAGTATTTTCTGAACAGATGCTTAAGACTGTCAATAAGAGGGCAGCCTTTTAAGATTTTCTTTGGCTGAAAGACCAATTCCTAATTATGTCTCTGACTTGAGGCATTTTGGCTTATATTCACTAAAGTTCTGAAGCGCTGAGTAAAATCAAAATCTAAAGCTTTCATAATCTGCACAAGACAAAAACGGAAATAAATATGGAAATGAACCAAAATTAGCAGACGGGAGAAATCTGTGCCATAATTCTCCCTCCCCTGGGTTGACTTGGAGATGTTTTCCTTTTATCTCCTTCCTGAGATTTTGTTGAGAGGGAGGCATTCAGCTTTTCCATTCTAAATGTTACTAATGCTTGAAATACGCTGCTTTAAAGTGAAACAGCTTAAAAACTTTATAAGCAGATCCAGAAATGAAGTGTCATAGTATACAGGAAGTAATGCAGTTTAAAAAAAAAAAAAAAAAGCACAAGCTACAAACAAACAAAAAACCAAACTCACCCAGCTCTAACATACATGGGTGTCCTTCCTGAGGTCTGAAAAAAACCACCACAAAAAACAACAAGTAGTACAAATCAAATTGAAAAGCCTTTGATAGATTTATTAGACTTCGCTTAGACTCATCTGAAAATGAATATTGCACTATATTGCATCACCTTAATAAAATACTACCTCTCTAAGCAAAGAATTTTCATTTTATATAGTGATAATGTTCTAGAATGATTCCACAGAGTCAACGCAGACTTTTGATCTTTTGGAAGGTTTGACACTGAGAACAGATGTGCTCAGTACCTGAGAGTTATTACATTAAGGCTTTTTTTTTTTTTAAGTCAACAGTTACAGGCATATTGAGTGCTGTAGTTGATTTCACTGTCATTGCATTTCTACAGCTTAAACATTATAATATGTATTTTCAGTTAACACTTCAAGGGAGAAATTTACGGCAATTTCAGATGTGCCATGCCAAAGCTCCTGTGTGTTTGTCTGCTTCATGCTACAGGAGAGAAGTACTTGCACAGTCATCATTTTAATCAGTTCTTGCTCAGCTATTGTCTGTATTAGTTGCTTTCCTCTCCAGAAACACAGACTTGTCTATCATGATGATTTTAAAATGCACATTTACAACTAGAAGGACTTGATCTAGAAGCACGTTATAAAATATTATCAGTATACAACCTATCAAATTCTTAAGACATTCATCTTGTTTCAACTCATGTCTGCTTTGTGTTCATTTTCAATTACTCATCTAAACAGTCTCTTATGACAGTAGGGGGAAGACTCTAGAAAAAGGGTCTGAAATTCTTAGCTATGACAGCATAGAGGTTGCACTCTGTTCAAAAATCACTTGGTTTTGTGTTTATCAGTGCACTCCTGTTGTTTTTTTGTTCCCCTCCATATGTCTGTTTTAGTCAATGATTCTTTTTCTGTCCATCATTATATTATTAACTCTTTAGGACAGACAGCATCCTTTGTTCTTCCCCTTCTTTAGTGTATAATCTATGAGCTATTGCTGAGACCACCCAACAGTACTTCTGCAGAACTGTTGTCAGATGAGTCATCCATACTGCATTATTGTATTAAATTCAATCTCCTGCAGAAAAAGGAAAGCAAAATATATGGTTTCTTTAAAGAAGAATACAGAATTTGATTTCAAGCTTTCTTATGCCCTTTAAGGATTGGAAAAAGAGAAAGAAGTATTTATCTAGTAGTTATTAAGTATTTTTATTCATATGCACGATTAAACTCTTGTTCATTATAGGACTTACAATATTTTAACTAAGTAGGTTAAGAAAATAATATAATTCTTTTTCTGGTATGTGTCTCTGTGAAGTGTCAAAACCTCGGTTCATTGCATGCAGCCTGGTGGTAGTTACTACAGCTTCAGATGTGGTGAAAAAAGTAGGAAATAGTTTGAAAATGTCATTCCAGTCATAGGAATAGAATTACAGAAAGACTTTGTAAGAATGCAAGTTTTTTAAACCTTCATCCTGAATTATAAAAGCTGTGACAGTACCTTAGGAAAAACTAGTGTTACTTTGTGTTATCCATATGTACACATGTACAGTGTCAGAAGGGCATTTCTTTATCAGGGTTGACATTAGTACATTCAAACAGAGTCTGTCTCAAGGAACATTACTAGGGACTCATCTAACAGATTACGTTTTAGTAATACATTGTAAAGACAGAACAAAGAAAAAGCACCATGATGTGACTGGTAATTTTTACCATTAAAATGTGTTTTTTTATGCATATATATGTAATAATGTACAGCAAGATTGTCTGGGGCTTATGTCAGCTCTTCATATTTACAACAGGAAGCTACCTAAAGCAAGTAGGTAAGTGAAGTTGACCATGAGGTAGCTCCCATTCATTTTAGCTAAATTTATTCCAGCATCATGATATGTCTTTTGGGAGACTTCAGAACAACAGTGGGTAGAAGACTGTGCTCTAAATGGCAGATCTTGTGGTTCAATTTTGTTCTGTTTTGTCCTCCTTTACTTTTGAATATACGGAGAATGCTGCTTTAATCAGCATCATTATCCTGTAGTTTTCTATTTCTTATTGTTGTGTAAATACTTCACTATGGCTGTTCTAATTATAATGACTAGCAAACAAGTGTCCTGTTTGGTAAATTAGAGAACCTTAAAACTACCACATTTTCTCTGTAGAATGCCTCTCTTTTTTCCACTATGCTTTCAATATTTTGTCTATATGACAAATCTATAAGTAAGGTATATCTAAGCTTACACTGTATTTAATTTTCCTGTTTGTTTTTCTTACCCTTATCCAGTTTCATCTGCCTAATCTAATCTTCAGCATCCTTTCAAAATGCTCCTCTTTCCTATCCACTCTCCCTGTTATGCACAATATTAATATAGTTTTATTGATAATGTCTATATGATTCTCTACTCATACCACCAGAGTGCTCAGCTTTGGAAACATGCATTACAGGTAGGTCTAAGGTCAGCAGTAAAGTCTCCTGAGCATTTTCCACCTCCAATTACAATCAACTCCTCAACTAAGTGCACAGCCAAACTCCAGCTGTCAGGCAGAAGAAATTCTGAGAGTGAAGGTCACCACTCTAGAGAAAATTTTTTATGTGGTGAACAGACAGGCTCAATCAGGGAATAACTAACTATGACAGATAAGGTGGTCTTACCAGGCACATTGTCAATGAGCAAGTCCTTTGTTGAAGCCTACACATGCTAGATGGAGAAAATCAAAGTGGGGGCTCTGCATCATTTTTCTAATTGCAACAGGCAATGATGGGGGAGATGCAAAAATGTGTCCTTTTTAAAATCTAAGGGGCAAACAATGAGCATTCATAATTATATGACTCTTGGAATTCTGGGATAAAATGTGCTATCCTAACTTTGGCAATATTATTAAAAATGCAGAAAATAGTGCAATTTGAAGACAGTAAAATGTAACACAAAGTAAGCCTGGCAATAATAATGTAATTGAATTTTCTTCATAGACACCAACAGTTAGCATATTGAGAGAATAGCTGACTCCAAATAGCTTATCTGCTTTCAAACACATTTTGTTTCCACCTTAGAAAAATATCTTCTTTAATATTCTTGAATTTATTTAATTTCTTTGTCAATTTTCAAACATTACAGAACAGTGCCTTCCAATGATACAGGAAGGCCTTCCTCTGAAACTTTTTTTTGACTACTGCTTTTCCTAAAACACTGAGAATCAGATAACTCCGAACTCTTGCTTGTCTCAGAACCAGAACAAAAATTCCATCATAGTGGAATATGATTTCTCCCCTGTCCCAGCTCCATGCCATTCCCTCGGGTCCTGTCACTGTCCCCAGAGAGCAGAGCTCAGTGCCTGCCCCTCCACTCCCCTCATGAGGAAGCTGCAGGCCACCATGAGGCCTCCCCTCAGCCTCCTCTGCTCTGGGCTGAAAAAACCAAAGGACTTCAGCCACTCCTCATGTGTCTTCCCCTCTAGACTCTTCACCATTTTCTTAGCCCTTCTTTGGACACACTTTAATTGTTTTATGTCCTTCTTATACAGTGGCAGCCCTCTAATTTTAATTTGTCAAGCTCTCTCTGTATGGCATCTCTGCCCTGGCTGGAGTCAACAGCTCCTCCTAATTTAGTGTTGTCCACAAACTTACTTAGTATATGTTTGAGTCTTGCATCCAAGTAATTTATGAAAACATTAGAGAAACAGCCCTAAAATGGAGCCCTGCAGAACCCCATTAGTGACTGAACTGAAATTATTAAATAAAAAAAAAAAAAGACATAAATTTACTTGGATTATTTTTTTATATATATATATATCATATCCAGAGCAGGTTTTTAGACTGCAAAGCTTAATTATAATGTCACAATGTAAGTCACATTCTACCAGCTGTGGCTGCAATTGAGGACTAAATCTTTCTTTGTAAGAACAAAGTAGTATGAAGAAGTCCATAATTTCTCATCAACTGCCAGTACTTATACTTCCATTTCATTTCTCTCTGGACATTTTTTTTTCTCTTTCTTTCAGAATGTGTTCAGATTTCACATTTCTTAACACACTTAACCTTTTCCAATACACCTTTAAAATTTACTTCTCTATTGCTTGCATGACCACATCTCTTGGCCTTTCAAATTAGCAGTCCTCTCAAACTTACTGAAATACATCAGTCTGCTTGAGTTCATATTAATGACTATTTATTGGTAACTTCAAACCTTTCTTTTTTTTTTTGTTGTTTTGTTTTTTGTTAGTTAGTTTCTTTTTAATTCATAAGCTTAAACCTTTTCACATAGAAGAATTTCAGCTTCCTTGCAGAGGATGTATCTAATAACTACTAAAATTAGGTGGAAGATGGTTCTGTGGAATTGGAGTATTTTAAGCAAACTTTAGTACAAGCAATGTGTTAAAATTACAACTACAGAAAAAAAAATATTACTTTGCTTTGGATCTCACATATCTGGGCCATACATCATAAATCATAAGAATTTTTTTCCCACAGCATTTATTTTTCACTGCAGCACCCTCTTGGTCCAGAAAGAATAACATGATCTGACCATTTAATCATTCTGTGACAGAGAAGGCTAACTAAATCCTCTGGATACTGCTTCAGTCTCTACTACAGGAGATAGGAGTCTCTCCTATCAAGGAAGATAGTCTAGAGACTATCCAAGAGTTTGGCCAAACTAAATACATTTCCCTCATTAATAATGATGTTTAGAACTGAAACAGAATTCTTTTTGCTTCTCCTTGGCTATTCTTCCTCTACAGAATTTGTGTAACATTGCCCCCATCAAAACAGAGGTTCACTTTTTTGTTTTTTGTGCTGAAAGAATGAAATTATATGTTGGAAACCCTGGCATCAGATGTTGAAATTAAAATAAAAAAATAAGAAAAAAAAGAAAAAAAATGTTTGCTTTTCATCTCAAAGATGTTTATCTCCTTTGGCACAGTATTTTCTCTTATTCTTCCAGCCATCATTAGCTTGTCCACAGCTTCCCCTTTCTTCCAAACCCTTCTAGGCTTTGTGCCTGGCTCTTTGTAAATCACTCTATGCTGGAGTAGTCTGTATCCTGTCTAATTCTCCTAAAATCTTTATCCAAACATATTAATCATAAGTAGCTATCAGCTAGCCTTCCTTCTTTCCATTTCTGTCTGAGAACGCAAAGCTCTGTTATCTTTCCTAAGAAAGACTTTTTACTTTTTCACCTCTGTAAAAATAGACTTTCTACAGCATCTCTTGTTAAAGAGGAGGTAGAATAGAATAGTTCAATTGGAAGGGACCTACAAAGATCATGTAGTTCAACTGCCTTATCACTTTAAGGATAACCAAAAATTAAAGCATGTTATATTGAGGGCATTATCCAAATGCCTCTTGAACACAAACAGGCATGGGGCATCAACCACCTCTCTAGGAAGCCGGTTGCAGTGTTTGAACACGCTCACAGTGAGGAATGTTTCCTGGTGTCCAATCTGACTCTCCCATGGAGCATCTTCATGCTGTTCCCATCCTTCCTGTCACTGGGACCAGGGAGAGGATACTGGCACCTCTCTCTGCACTTCCCCTCCACAGGAAGTTGCAGAGAGCAGCGAAGTCACCTCTTGGCCTCCTTTTCTCCAAACTAGACAACCCAAGTGTCCTCAGCCTCTCCTTATAGGACATGCCTCCCATCCCTTTTACCAGCTAGGCTGTCTTCCCTTCCTTGACTTTATACGTCTAAATTACATTCCAGTGAGCTTCAGCTCAGGAATGGCAAGATCTAGGACTATATTTGGAAAAACAACTCCCTTAATAGCTGACAAAAACATAGAGAATAGAAAACAAAATGAAACATAGTGCCCCAGTACTCCTTGGAAAATATTATTGTAATTAATTACTCAGAAATAGTCATCTCTTTATAACCCATCCACAATCTAAACAAAAGATACATATTAAATAATATGCTAAGCTACATTAAATAGTTATTATGCAAACAATTAGAAAAAACCATTCCCGAAGGGTACTACATGTGTACCATGTATCGTAATGCAGATTTGTTATTTGGCAGCATGGCAGAATTGCCTAATAGACCTAGACATATGTAACAGATGTTGCTATGCACTGACCTTGAGTTGTAAGACAGTTGATCTCCCTAAGCAAGGCTCATATGTGTCATATCAGGTAAAACAGAATATTCCCCTGCAGCTTGCTCTAGATAAGGAAAAAAAAAAAGATTCGGAATGAAATTTGCATTTTTGTTTCTTCATTTTAGGTTTTTAATGTTATGTACTTTCTAGAAACACTGACTGTATATGTCTTGATATTCATTTGAGAAGTGTACCTAAATATATTCCTGATTTTTTTAAATTACACTGTTCTAGTGTATTTTTGATGATATTAAGTGCACTAACCTTCACAAAAACTTTTTTTTTTCACATATACTTGTTTTAGAAATAGACTTCTAGGTTTCCTCTTTCTTTCGTTACTTAGAATATTGTTTATTAGCAAGTGAAATCAATAATGGCAATCACAGTTTTAACCCTTCTAGTAATTTCATTGATATAAAATTATGGCAATGAAAATAAATAATAGATAATTATTAAAATATATTATTTTTATTACTTTTAGATGTTTGTTGTCATGGTTATCAGTCTAGGAGTTCATGTTTTTCAGATTGTTGCTCTTTCTCTCATTAGGACTTCATGGGAGAAACAGAAATGAGGTATTTCGTGTAATTTTGTGAGTTTATATAACCTTCAGTTAGCAATAAAAACACTATATCTCATAATGATCCACATAAATTCAGTACAGTAGGTCATATTTAGTAGTAGCTTATGGAAGAAACAGCAATTGCATTATACATAAAAAGTAGGCAGTTATTCTGCATCAAATTCCACTTCTTGCTTTGATTAACCATCCAGCACAACAGAAAAGCAGTATACAACACCCACTCAATTCCAATACACAGATACAACATTCAATACAGTAATAAATTAGCATAGGACTCTGTGTACTTTTTTACATTACTTGTCTGATTTTCTAGTATATTTGTAGAGGACATGCCTAAATATTTCAAAAGCAATCCTTCCTCAAAATTTCTACACTTGTTTTCAGTTATAACTTCAAATACATTTTCTTTTAATCTTATATCATAGAGATGTTGTGGAGATAGCCTGCTTTTAAAGATTTACTCTTAATTTGCTTTATCTGGATAAGCTGAAGAACATCTTACTAGACTGTTTTACCAAATCACAAAGTTTATGGCACATACATTCTGTCTAACTTCTAGATCTCTAACAGATACCTGGATATCTACTTTATTTCAATAATGGACCTCTGGAGATTGAGATTTTAGAGGAGAAAAGCCTTCAAATCAAACTGCAAGAGGTATTAAAATAACAGCATTGAAATGAACACAGGAATACCCTAGAAAAAGTCATTCCTCAACTTTATTTCCTTACAGTAGCATCACACAACTTAAATGATGTGCTGAAAACAACTTATAAAAGAAAGGGAACAAACCTAAAAACAACAACAAACAGACTATAATGAGCAGTATTTTCAGTCCTGAAGTTCTTTTTGTTGACAATTATTTCCCTTTTTTTTTTTAATTTAAATAGAAATTAATTGTGCTTAATTAGGCCATCATTTGGAGGAATGCCATATGGTATCAATAAATAACTTTTCAGTAAGCTACATCTATCCCTTAAAATGCATAAATGTATGTCAGGTACTGATACTTAAATCCATATTATTCCACTGAAGTATATCCATAACACTTAACCACTTAGAGCTGACTGACAATGGCTTCATCATATGACTGATTATGGACATCCCAAGGATATGCATGCCATGAGAAGCATAGGAATAATTTGCTTAACATACTTGTAAAAATTCTCCCACCTGCATCATGTAATCCATCTTGTGAGATTGCAAGAATGTAACCTTACCCATTTCATTGAAGGTTTCCTTGGTCACAGCAGGTGTCCACAGCACTGTCAATCCTCCTGAGTGAAATAGCTGTTAAAAATAACTAAGAAAATAATAATAAAATAAAAAATCAGTCATTGCTGCTGTCTCTATATAAATCTGAACACAAAGAATTTCAGTATGCCATAGCATAAATGGGATAAATAAAAAGATAGGGAACAAATATTCCTTAAAATAGTCTTTTCTTTCCTCAAAACTGTTAGAATCTAGGGAAGGGGAGTGTTTTTTTTTGTTGTTTATTTTATTATTATTATTATTATATATTTATTTTTTCTGGAAATGAAAACAGAAAATTTTTGACAGGGTATCTTTTCACTTAGATTTCTAATCTGTCCAGAGAAGATATAACACAGCTTGAAAATAGTTCATTTTAGTTCTGAACCCTTGTAAATCATTTTTATAACTGTGCCTTCACTTCTTTTTTCATGTGTACAGTGACAGTGCATAGTGAGACTTTACATATAAAATCCTATAATTTCAGTAAACCTAAACACACTGTTTATACTCAATATTTACTTTAAGTTTCATAACTAACATTATTACTGATTTCTAGGATTGGAAAGCTATTAATTATTTTATTTTTCCTCACAGGGCCACCGAGAACACTTGATTTACATTCTGTTTCATGTACTAGTATAGCTGGTGGCTTTCTACAGAGAATTACTTTCTGCACTTAGAGGAAGAGATAGGTCAGATGCACTTCAGTAAAACAAGAGCTTAGAAAAAGAGATTGCATAAAGTTAGAAATGAAACACTGCAATCACCAGATTGCTGCTGCTATACCTCTGACCTATTCCTAACTTCTTGCCAAGCTGAAACTTCTGTATCTTAAAATATTTGTTCTGAGCACCACTTTTTATCAGTTTAACTACTGTAATTTATTTTATTTTACTGAAAGCATGAGAAAAGTTATGTTTAACACTTTAATTTCTATGTAGAACTTTGAAAAAGTAAAACTGGCTAGACAAAAATCACCTTATGCTTATATCAGCAACCTTGGTTCAGAGCTGTTGGAAACAATCACTAAAAAGCCAGCAACAAAGGCAAGGAGGATGGAACCTGGCATACACATGTAAAATTCTGGTAAAACCTATTACAATGATCACAAATACAAAAGAGTCACTTTTAAATATATTGAAAAATCCAGGATTCTCATGTTTTAGTCTACATGCAGAAATGTTCTGCTGACTACTGGCTGATTTACTAGAAGTAGCTCAGCTACTGCAGAAAGCAATGCTGATTAAGATACAGCTGTACTATGAGTAGGATGCTTTTAAGACTGAAGTGTGTCCATTCAGCTGCTGTAATAAATGATCTATTCAAATGAATGGACTGCCAGAACACATCAGCTGTATTTGCATTTATCAGCATTAAAGAACTTTTAATTAATTTGTGTTCACCGTTCCCATGCTAAAATATATTTTAATTTGTTATTATGCAGATTAAGCTTTGCATCAATATTTAAAAGTGTACTTCAACTTTCACCACTATAAATAAATCCAAGACACAGCAGAAACAGTACACTAAGGGTGCAAGATGACATAATTCTTTCAAGACAACTCTTCAAAATACCCAAAATAAGCACATTCTTTATCTGAAGGCTAAAATTCCAGTCTTGGATAAAAGCCTACCACCTTGGATTAAACTTTCTTCTTGATCTTCCAGGCAACAAAAGCCTTAAACCAAGTTCATTCAAAACCTACTCTATAATATAAAGCTTTCATAAAGTTGTCAAAATTTGTAGAGCTCAGAAATAACACATATCAGGACTTCCATTAACATATGCAGGAGAGAGCAAATCAAGTCACCCAGATACCATCACATGGGCAAAAACTGACGAACATATTCTGCTTCTCTGTATTTTGATAGAGGACAAATAATAAAAACATTTCATAACTTTCTTGCCCATCTTCATTCTTTTTGAGAAAAAAAATATCTACCTGTGGCAACTGAAGGCATTTATACTCCATTGAGGGGAACAGAAATAAAAAAGTTATGCTATGCCATTCCATCCTAATCTCCAGGTTTATATTAATTGACCTTTAATGTGGTGGTGGTGCAGTAGTCGCTGTGGTGAAACTCTTATCTGAATCCCTGATCTTACCCCCTTCCCTACAAAAAGATTCAAAAAGATTTATTTTCTTTAACTTTGAAAAAAAAAACCAACACAAACAAACAAACAAACAAAAAACAATGGAAAAGTTCCCAGTTTTGTTCTAAGTATGGGGCAAGTTGTCACATGCCACATAGTATGTACTGTAGCTTCTGGAGCTGCTCGTCTGTGAAAGACAGAATACAGTATCACCCGTCGCATATGCTGCTACTTACGATTTTGTTTGTTTGTTTGTTTTGGTAAGTTTATCTGCTTTTCACAAATAAATGAAGACTTCCTTGGTGACATTAAAACTGTCACACCGAATACCTGGCAAAGAGTCTTAAACGCAGAAGGCAGAATTTAACAGTAATAGTCAATAGTCAGACTGGTAACAAAAGAATCAATTTTATTTATTTCATTTAACTTAATCTGCTTCTGACTAGAACAGTGACCTGAGGTGTTTTGGATAACTTGTGTCTTGCATAAACCATTCTCATTTGGCCTCCCAAATTGTGAATTACTACTTTTTTTGAGTCTTATTTCAAGTGGTAGCCATGTTTAAATTATTTAGAATGAAATCAACACACATGAATACCTAATAAATAGGCAAAACATTTGAAATATATTCTCTCCTTTCTAGAATATTCCTTCTTTGACCAGTCTACTCCACTAAAGTAGACAGGAAAGTTAACGGTCTTTACATGGTGCTTGACTGTAATCACATCTGCAGGCTGATGGCCATAGGTGTGATTAATTTATCATCATTCAGAATGTCATAACTGACTTATTTCCATGTGCCTGAAAAAGCCTTAAATAATCATGAAATCTACCTTTAAAACTCACAGACATCTGCAAATATATGAACTCTTACATTAAGTCTTTCTGACCTGAACAACACATCATATGAATATAGCAGGATTTCAGAGCTGAGTTTTGAACATCACACATACATGGAAGTAAGAAAGATATTATTTTCTTCAAAATGTCACTATTTTTAGGGACATTGTTATTTTTAATGACCTATTATCATAACTGTAACATCTCTCTAGGACTGCAAATAAATTGGGCATGTAAATCCAAAAAGAAATTATAGTGAGGCAAAATAAAATTTAGTTTGACAACTACATTTTACTGGACATTTTGAGGAAGGACTTAAATGTTTGAGAACTACATAATATAGAAATAGGGTTACTTTTTGTAAGGAAGATCTGTGTGAAATTAGATTGAATATGGGCTGA
Source organism: Anser cygnoides (assembly GCF_040182565.1). Lineage (NCBI taxonomy): Eukaryota > Metazoa > Chordata > Aves > Anseriformes > Anatidae > Anser > Anser cygnoides. The sequence continues at coordinate 50,588,196 of NC_089876.1, forward strand.
GAAAAACTAGTTTATAGACTGCTGCAGAGAATGATATAAATAGAAATATTAATTTATGCTCTGCTTAGGAATTTCTACCTCAAATGTTACCATGCTTTGTAGAAGGTGACCAAATTTAATGAGACAGACAGTAAAAACAGCCGTGACATTTTAAGAGATTGTCTTTCACCATCCTATTCATAGTCTGTTGTCCAAAGGTGCAGAAATGCTCTGTTAATACCTAAGTTAAAGGTGAATGGAATTAGTATGAAAAGACACTAAAAATGTTTTGAATCAATTCAGCCAACTTTGCGTGAAAGCAGATAATGAATGTTCATAAACTTTGTTCTTCCAAGCAAGTGGTGGTGTCAATAACCTCCAAATAGAGGAGTAAAACCAGACTGTAACTAATTAACAGGTTTCACTGACATGGGATCTTCTGTGGTGCATGAATACTGTCTGAGATTACAAGAAATTTCCCAGTTAAATAAATCAAGATGAAAAGGTAATGGTTTACATTTTTTTTTCTGGATTGTTTAAATGAGAAAGTCTCCTCCTTTTAAAGCAACTAAGTGTACCCTTACTTCATTCACAGAACTCCCTTTGAAATAGCAATGTGAAGAAAAGAACAATGTAAAATAGGTTTAATGTACTAATAAATATGGAATATTTTTCAATCTTTATTATTTTAATTAGAAACTTATTAAAAGTTAAGTATTGTCGTATGGTGAAAAAGAAATTATAACCATCAATCATTTTATTTCAACAGCATGTGTTTTATATGTATACATTTGTCTAAGCAGAATGCTTGAGAAAACATTACCTGTTCCCAATTCAGTCATTTTTCATTTAGCTGTATCCTTTGTAAATCTTTAGCATCTCCCCTATTCTGTTTGCATTCTATTTTAAACTAATTTTTCTTGTAGTTTTATTTTCCCCTTGGTTTCGTCATGAAATTTTGACACTGAAATTCATTTCAATCATCTAAAATGTATGCTGCTCCATGTACTGTAGCAGCATGGAGAGAAATATAACATTTGAATTAGCATAGGGAGAAAATTCAGTAAACTACTTATAATAATACAATAAAAATTTTTCCAAGCAGCAGTCTGAAGGAAAATGCGGTTTCATACCTTAATTTATCATTTCAACCAGAAAACTTGAATCATTGACAGAAGGCTTTAATGCTATGATGTGGGTGGTACAGGTGGCATGTAGGTGCGATGATTTTACAGCTAAGAGACATTATTATTTTTAAATATATACGTTATTCTTTCTTTTCTCTTATTTTCTCTTTCTCCTATGGTATGTTTTCCAATACATCCCTTCATTTCAATCTGCGTGGAAAGCAGAGAATTCCTCTTAATAATAGATAACATAGACTGGAAAAACAAGTAGATTGAGTTGTAACATAAGACAATTAAATAAAAAAATAAGCACTCCAATTCACTGATACTTATTCTCACCTTAACTGATTTTTTTACTTCTGCAAAAGAGGACTAAATCTTTAGAAGAAGGACTTGTTCAGTACGTTTCTTCTAGTCATGTTGAAGGTATCATGAATATAGCCAATCTCAAGTCTACACAAGAAATTAGGTGGGTACATACTAAGTTGAGGTGGGAAATATTAAGTTGAACATTTTTGGAAAGATTCACATAATTATATATAAACATATATAAAAAGTTCGGTTTCAATAGAAACAGTAATAGCACTACTGCAAAATCTGCTGCAATCTGCTATCCTACACTTTAGGGGTGAATTTATTTCTTTCTTATTCAACATACCTGTTGCCTTCAAGGAAAAAGCACATGGAGAACTTTTTTCAGCATTTAGTGCATATTTCATCTTCTAGTTTAGAGGCATTTGTACTGCAAATAAGTAAAATTTCTAGCATTATCTCCTGGACAAGAAATTGTTGCTATAGTTTCTTTTTAGCTATAATAAATACTTACCAAATTAAAAACTCACTTTGTCTGGTTGGCTATGCATCCTTTGAACCCACCTCAGCTGGAGTAAAGCAAGTTTAATTACAGTATATCTCCATTTTCATTTGATTGACAGCTTAAGGAAAATATTAAAATAATAGGAACTTTGTACCCCATGAAGCACACCCCCCCCCCCCCCCCCCCGCAAAGATATTAATATTTCTTACCCAAAATAATAGGAGGAGTTATAAAAGTTTTGGCTAAGTTAGACTTTTTTTTTTTACAACTTAATCTTAAAATTTACTGTGTTTACAAACGTGGTGAATAAATCAAGAACAGTTATCTCACACAGTATACTGTATAGATAGAAATTAGAGAAGTACATAAAGTTACAGCACTTCTTTTCAATATATTTGAATGACCAGTACAATCCTTTGCAGTTCATTTCAAGACAGAAGCTATTCAAATTATATATGTATGGTGTATTGCTAAAGCAAATTTTGCTCATGATCTAATCTTTGCATATAACCCTGGAATCAAGAAAGATTTTACGCAGAGCAAAAATGATCTTTGAAGATCAGTTGTATTGCTCAGGTTTGATACCATGCTCATATGCAGTGGTACCTAGGATTTTTGGACAATTATGATTGGATATAGGAACTTTGATTTCTGGTAAATATTATTTGCATCAATGACTTTAGCAGTACAGCATATGAATTGCTAGATGCTGTGGCAGAGATTGTCAACATTCTTATCTGAAAGCTCTTTGTATAATTTTACATTTCAACACAAATAATCATAATGAAAAACTGTTCCAACTGTATTTATACTACTATAAGAACCAAACTATAAGAGCCATACAATTCGTAAATACTGGCTAGAGTCCTTGTACATTGCATCCAACTCAATATGTTGATAAATTAACAGGATTAGAAAAAATGTATCAAAATTCGTCTTTTTTTTTTTTTTTAATTTCCCCAGAGGCAGTACCTGTTAAAATGATGTCTGAAAACATTTACAAGATGCTAAAAAAACTGTAATTAAAATGAAAATATTCATTTTCAGTCTTCATTGATGAGTATCCTTAGGTTTAAATCTTCCCCAACTATGAAAGGCATATATAACAATGTTTTATTAACAATAGCCCCTGTGCTGCGTATTATATATGGTTTTGGGCTAATATATAATTATCAGTTTAAATAAATAAATAATAATTCTTCTGGGCTTTCTATATATTTCTGTGTGTTTAACAAACCAAAGGATTACATAAGCATTCATTTTAAATGTGTGAATGTGTGAGGTTTTTTTTTTTTTTTGCGTGTGTGGATGGATACATGAGTGTGTTTGTTGACATAGGCATATTTGGCAATTTCTGTGTAAAAAAGTGGATGCCTTTGTATGTAGTATTATAATGAAGGCATAAGTTTTTAAGTAGTCACACAGAAGATTTATAACAAAAGACAGAAATACTTTATCCTAAGGCAGTTCACCACCACAAATATTCTTTTATCATCTTAGTTGAAATATTCTTTTTTTCCTGGAGTATAGTGTATATTTGTAGTTGAAACACAATGTTTCCTTAAAAGGAAAATATCTTCACATTAGGAAAGGAATTAAACAGTCTTAATGCAGGTAAGAATATCACCCTCCTCCCATTCCTCCAAAAAAACACCCACAACCAACCAAACCAAACCAAACCAAACCACAAAGAATAAAAGCCTATCATAAAATAAGCATTCAGTAAAACAAAATAAAATTGAAGTGAAATGTCTGGCATAGGATGAAAGAGCCTGTGTAATGGTAGTTAAAGCATAATATCTTTACGCCTGAGGATACAATGAAGTGCAGATGTGTCACTCTTTGAATAAAAACAGACTAATAGTTTTGCTATAGAACCATAACTGCAAGATTCGTAGGAGCAAGATTATATCAGTTTTTATGTGCTGTTTAAGTGTATCATGGTTTCTAGCCGAACTTGTCTTTGGATTAAGAAGCTCTCAATTTCAAAAGTGCTGTCAAGTATTCCAAATGTTGACTTTACTTTTCTAATTAAGAATCATAATTCGTGGCTTCTATGTACTTGTTTGTTTTTTAAGGGAGGCTTTTTTTTTCTTTAATTTACACAGGATCTGAAACCACATACAATGGTACATCTTATATTCCGTAATTTCTCATTCTTCTTGAAAGCATTCATCCTACTTTTGTATAACTGCCCAATAACCAATATTTCGCACTATATCAAACTGTATCATCAACTTTTCAGAAATAAGTGAGGATAAGGGAAGTGGTCTTGCTGTAAAGGAAGCTACTCTTTTTTAAAGGTCCTGTACATGAAGATTTGGATATGGCTGTTCCACAGATTTCCTGAGCTACCTGGGACAAACTGGGGAGGCCACTGCATTTACAAGTTGTCACTGAGTAAAAGCTAACTACCTCAGCATTACAGCATGGAACAGGACATTACATTTTACCCACAGGTACAATCTTCAACTTTTTCCTCTATGTCCCTGATCCAAGGTGTGCTAGAGGAGAGAAAAGAACATCTTCTTATAAGTGAACAGAATCAGAAGATACTTTAATAGAAAATTACCCTCCTATGTACAGCAGTTTGAACACACTTACTTAAATGTCCTCCTGGGAGAGTTCAGAAGACATGTCATAGCTTGTAAGAGGCAACTGTCCTTTCACTCCCTCCAGACATCCACAGCCATTTATCTACTTTCATATTTTCTAGATGTAGATATGCTTTTCATTTACATTACGTCTGCATTAATAATCCTTCGCTTTGTCATAATTTTCAAGTTAAGAGCAGGTAAAACAGGCAAGAGGACTGCATGTGTAGCTCAGTAGAATATTTTTGCTGTGTGTACCATTTACACTACCTGATGCTGCTATAATATGCTGCATAGATGCCATCTCAAATGCATGACTGAATAAAGGGAGAAAGTCTGGGAATACGAAAGATAATGTTTTAGTTGTGAAGAATGTTTTCCATTTTCTGTACATGTAATCTTATGTTACAGAAAATAATATTGCAGTAAAGAATTCTTAGAGATATAAATTTACATAGAGAGAGAACAATGTTCCATGGCTTGTCCAAACATGACAAGCAAAATTTTCAGTAGGAAAATAATATGCAAAAGTTAAATAATTTTTCTTTTCAAAAGGGTGCTTATTTTCATTAATTTTCTTTTTGTAGTCACATTAGCTGTAGAAAGAAAAAAGGCTACACTCTGTTAATCAACATAAGCTGGAAACACAATATTAATGCTTGTTACAAATGATACTACAGAAAACTGAAAATCTCTGTGTTCCAGCAATAGCAATATCTAACATTCAAATGTCATAAACGTATCTTAGAGGCAGAAAAGCATAATTTCTCAACATACTTTCACTATTAAAAATCAAAGTTATGCATTGGCAACATATTTAAGAGCTCTTACTGCTTCTGCTTAGAAGAAAACTGATTATGCTTATACTGCAGGGGGAGAGTTTTCCAAATCACTGATTTTTCTTAAGAATTGAACTAAGTAAAGCATAGTAGCAGCATTTTATAAAATCTCATGATAAACTTGCATTATAACTTGCAAAAGAAGTTTGATCTTCATTTTTTCCCATTTTATTTCAAGACCTACTCAGTCGTATCATTATGGCTATAATAAAAATCTACCTTCTAAGTATCATAAAATAGCCTAATATTGTGCAGACGTGTAAGCTGTAGTTCTGCTTATGTGGTAAAATTTTTATTGTTCCCTGAATTTTAGTTTTTGTCTAATAGAAGGGAACAAAACTACAAGCAGGGTAAAAAACAAAGTACAATGTTAAATCAGTTAGAGAGGTGAAAATGTATTTCCTGAAACTCTCATTGTCTGAATCCAATTCACAGAAAGCACACAACATTCTTTTCTTGCTGAATCAAGTCCAGTAACTCAAATTTGAATATCATTAACTTCTCCAAACATCCAGGAAGAGCTGTTTCAGAAAGAAGTGGAAAATGTGAAAGAGAAAGTGAACTAGTCCAAGTTATTTCCATTTCATTCACTTGATTCTCTCCAAATAAACAGTCCAACTCTTTAAACACTATTAATTAGCATTGGGATGTGATCTGTGTTTCATATTAGAATTTGGAAACAACACTAGATTTTTCTATGTGTAAAAACTTCTGCAGAATGTCTGTAGTGCTGTAGGCCAGACTGGAGCCTTTGGCTGTTTATCTGTGAAGGTGAGTAAGAGAAATAAATTGTATGACATCACTGAAATTTCTCCATCAGTGTTAAGAATAAGAGCAGAGAAGAACCACACTCTAAAAATCACTCCCTAGAGAAAGAAAACAACACGAACATGGAAAAGAAGAAAAAAAAGAAAAAAGAAAAAAAGACAAAAGAAAACATAAGATATTCTTTAAAAAGCTGAGTCTTCACAAAATGAAATGAAAACAAACAAAGAAACAAAAACCTGAGTATAGAATATCATGAATGAATATGTTAAATGAAAGTGATGCAGTCACACAGAGAAGTTGCAAAAGGCAAGAGTTGTTCCTTGCCTGCTCTATTCCAAACCTGTTTGATGGTTTGGACAGCAGTCACAAGGGATGCTACTGTTCCCTCACTTCTGATACAAAAGCACTCACATTGTTTACTATTGTCAATTTCCTCTCTTGCTCCAAGAGAACTAGAGCAGCATGACTCCTGGAGAGACACTAAACCTAACTCAGGATTAGAAGGGAAAATGAGTATCCCCTATTTATTATTTTCTTTTCCTTCTTCACTGCTTTTCTTTTACCTTATTATTTATAGCTTAGTTAGTGCTGAAGTCATCCAGCCAAATAGCATTTTCTGTTCTACAAAATACAAAATGTATTGCTTGGACAGATTTACAATTGCTCTTAGATTTGGAGAATGATTCATTCCACAAAAAATGGATCCGTTAAAGCATACTCCTGAGATCCTTTGGTAGTTATCATTGAACTGTATCTTAACATACAATGGAATACTTTGAAAAGTTTTGATTTTTCTAGTAAGTGTTCTCTGCAACAGTTTTAACAGCAGCAGCAATTCAAGTCAGTTTTTTCTTCCTATTTTACTTGTCTTCTACAAGTATGCTCTTTCAGTCATTTTACATGGAAATTGTTCCATGCAGCAACTAAAGTTTTCTTTCAACATTCAACTAAACCTTTGTGAAGAAGTATGAGGTGGGGCAACTAGAGCCAAATATTTACAATTCTATGAATTTATGTAGAGAATAATTTCTAGGGGTAGATTAAAAAAATGCAAAAAGGAAAACTATTAAAAATGTAATTTATGAATTTATATCAAAATTACTGTTCTCAGTGCATTAGTAATGTATCTGTCTAGAGTAGTGTTGGTTTGTGGAGATGATTGTTGATTCTTTAGTTTGTTTTGCTTTGTCTTGTTTTCAACAGCGAAATTAGATTCTCAGCTGAGCTTTTGAGCTTTATAAAATGTGCTTTTTTTTTTTGAGTGCTCCCATCATCAATAGGTATTGCTATTGACCGCTTTTATGTAACTGGTTTAAATTGTAAGAACAGAAACTGCAAGAGTACAAAATAAGCACTCAAAACTATGAAGGACATTTTGAAAGGGTTTTACCATTGTTGCATTTGATAAAAACATACCAAATAGCATGAGAAAAGGATATAAATGTAAGAGCAAGACAAAAAAAGTAAAAGTGTACTGAGTTAATGAATCATTAGAAAAATAGCCTAGTCTCAATTGTCTGATATATCTCATGGAAATTATTTCCAGTAAGGTGTAGAATTTTAATTCTACTGTATGCAGAAATAGCACTACCATAAAATGAGGCTCACTTTAGCCAGAAGCTAAAAAATGGATTTGTGTCATTTAATTACCTACAATTTACTAATAGCACATAGCCTCCCAATGCTTCAAATCAGGCCTTGTCCATGATTTGCTAGCAAAGCTAATACAATTTTAAAACAATAAAAAAAAATAAATGAGAATAAATATCCAACAGGAATATCCAACAGCATGCAGTAGACAACTGTACTTGCTCACTGTGACCAGTTTCATTCTGTAACCTTTTCCTCACAACTTCTACATTCCAAATTATGTGTTTAGTGTTTATGTGTATCTGAACTCACCCAAAGAGAGGTTGGCTCCAGCAGAGAAATCTGGATAGGGAGAAGGCCACTTATGTCTCCAAGGAGCTGCTGAGTATCATCAAGGGAGTATCAGTGGGATTGGCTGGAGAACTGACAAGAGAAATCCAGTGCCAAGGCTGGAGCTCCTGCTCCAGTCTACAAGGACACAACGGGTGGCAGGAGAGTAATGTCTTAATCACTTTATTTTTTATCCTTTTTGTTGCTGTTTTGACTTCTCTTTATTTTGAAATTTGAGTAGATCTTTTTTACATTTTTAAATACAATTTAGCTTAATTTGAACCTTATGCCTTTTTGTCTTTTGGGGGAGTTTCTCCAAGTGGAATTTTAAACATATTCTGCAGCAGTGGCTAAATCACTATCACATTTTTATGTATGCACAGATGCAGAGAAAGACTACTGTTATGGCAGTGTGCTCACAAAGGATTAAAAAAGGGGGGGACTGTGCACCCTTATGAAATGATGATGACAAAGATGGCTCTTAGCAGAATATTTCTGTAAGAGATAAGAAGTTCAGGCAAAATGGCAATTTCACCTTCACATGTCCTAAAAGGAGATGGCAGAGTAAAAATCAGCTTACTCTTCATTTGTTTCTGTCTCAATCGTATTAGTTTGGGTTTGGCTGACATACCACTTGAAATGCTTTTCTGCTCTTTATAATCGGAGTAGCACTGTTAGCAATTTCACTGGCCTGCAAGTATTTTTTGCAAGTATTACTGAATTAGGTCCTGTAATATTGGTCCCTTTAATAACTTACTAATGGATTTCAGGTTTTTGAACAGATATTTTCTTATATTTTTTATGCCTTTGATGTTATTTTTCTGTCTTGCTAACCTCACTTTCTTTATTGTTGACATTTCCGTTATTTTCCTTTCCATTCTCTATAATAACTTCATGTCATTTGCAATGAAGTTGGTAAACACTGATCATACCTCTTTTACATCTGTTGTTTTTCCCTACAGTAAGAATCATTTTTATCCATCCATTTTCTGCTGTATTTCTTCATCCCCTCGCCTTCAACAACAAACACGGTACCATTTTTTTCCTCTGTCTCCTTTCTCTGCATCAACAGAAGAAATCTAGATTTTGGTTTAACATCAAAGACCTAAATAAAACACATCATCGGGAAGTCACTTGCTACAGTGGTACATAATTGTTCTTTATTTCAGTCTGCATTAATATGATATCACTCCAAATTCCTTATCCTTCTCTCAAAAAAAAAAAATATTAAACCTGTGTATGTCAACTGAGATTCATGCCAGTTCTTGTGAGAGTATTCTGGAAAATACTTTACTTTTTCTTTCTGAAGAAGTAACTTCTTTTATAAAAGTATACAATTTTTGACTTGTGCAGAAAAATATCTCCGTTTGCTTCATTATTTCTTTTCAAATTTTCAGGAAAAGTCTATTCTAAGTTAAAAATCAAGTCTTCTCTGATTAGCTGTTATAGCTGGGTAGTCTTTTGGTATTCTACATTGCACCTTTTCTGCGGAAATGAAAAACTTCCATAACTGTGTAAAATAAAACTTTCCACTTTATACAACCTAAAAAGATTATGCTGACATATGCTTACTTTTTCCCCTCAACAAGACTACTTTGACCATTGGTTCTTTTTGCAAAGAATGTATATTAAGATTATTAACTTCCTATTTGATTTGAGTCATAGGAAGTATTATCAGTCGCCATCAGAGAACACAGGAATCACACCTTTGTTTTATTAGATGCAGTATAAAAACCAGAAAGATGGTGTGTTGCACCACAACTTTTCGATGTAGAGACATGGCAGATACAGAAAAAATATCAATCGAAAATCAGTAAGCTTCATGCTTAGTCATATACTTTTATTTTTCTCTTGTTTTCTTGATCCTAGAATAATTTTTCCCCAATCAAATGGCTATATGTTTACTCAAACAAAGCTTTCTTCCTGAATGACTTTATTTATCTCTTCTTCCATATTTACAAGTGGATGTAAATGTGTATGGCTTGCTTTATCCAACTCAGTCAAATGTTTTAATTTCTAGATTAATCTTAAGGTTTACACTCTAGATTACAGGTGCAGCTGGATTTAAAAGAAAGTCCCCTTAATTTCAATACAGACACTGATTTTGTATTAATGGAAATTGGGGTGAAAGTCTAATTCAGGAAGTAACTAATTTTATTATTACTGACAAAACTCAAAGAACAAAAGTAAACAATCTTACCTAAACTATAAACTTCTGCAACAGTAATAAAACAAAAAAGTAACAATATAAATCATGCATACTAAGATCTACCTTTTTTTCACTTTCTTGATAATAATATTTTAGATATCTCCACAATAACATTTCAGAAAACCTACTGTAGTAATACTTGAAATGCAACTAAGCTGTAGTTTCAAAATACTAAACTGTAATTTGAGATTCCATTAACTGTCAACTTCTTCTAATTATACTAACAGTCAACGAGAGTCAAATTTGTAAGTTACACAACTGAAAAAGAGAGGGAGAAAACTGTATTTAACAACCTCACTGGTAAGGGGCATTAAGAGAGACAAGTACAGAGCAGGTGAGTGGAAGGAATGCACTGGGGAAGGCTCTAAACATAAAATAAAAGAAGGATGAAAAAAGTAGAGCTCAAATTCCACCGCGGTTTTCCTAAGAAAACAAGAACTAAATGTGGTGCACAGAGATGTTATAAGGTAGAAGGTTATATCTTGGACACATACAAAAAAAAAAAAAAATAAAATACTTGCAGATAAACCAGTTGTACAAATGCGATATTAAATAGTTAATTTTAAAATGTGTCTTGTGAGCTTTTCTTATGTTATTCTGAGTAATTGAGTTTCTAATAAGAATCTACTTTTTATTAAAAAATAATGAAAGCAGGGTTTAATAGAGGAAATGAATAGGATACAGGTGAGTCTTTATTATCAGCGAGTTGAACAAACTGAAAAAAAATCATCTGAGTTTAAAAAGAGATTTTTAGTTTGTCTTAAATCTATTCTACAGAGGAACCCTACTACTTTTGTTTCAAAGAAGCTTAGCAGCATTTTTTATTGTTGTTTCAGTCATAAGATTCTTCTTTCTCTGTAGGGTCCTTCATATTGAAAAAACAATGAAATTCTAAGTATACGTATTTTCCTCGGCAGTTTAAAGTATTCCAAGTTATGTCTAATGCTAACATGTCATATGGAAATAGATACTTCATTGAAATTCTTGAAAGAGAGCTGTGGAAAAAGATGAGAAGTAGCACTGTTGAGGAATGTATTTTTTTCTTAGCACTCAGTGATCATATTTTTGTAGAGTTTGTATATCTTAAATTTGAACTGTACAACCTAAGAAGAAAACATATTCCGCAACTAATAACTTATAATTGTGCAAGTTATAATTACTGGAACTAAGAGAAGCTACAGTATGGAAAATGGGCTATTGCCCAGCAAAATTAAATACTTCTGTTTGATTTCCAACATTTATACCTAAAGTGTTCACCATTCAAAGGTGCTTATCTGTAGTTAGCTCTGGAAATGATGTTCCTTCAGTGCTGGCACCCACAGCAATTGTCCAGTTTGCTTACAGCATAGTCTGTTTCTACCAGCACTTCTGTTCAAATTGTAAAGGATAAACTGGCTCTTCTACCTGCACAGTCATCACCACCAAGCCCCCACAAAAAGCATCTCATTTAGTTCCACATGATATTACTTGAGACCCTACTTTTCCTAAGGTGCTGGAAAAGATCCTGCCACTAGAGTCTCAGGACATTGCCAGCTATGGTAACTGATACGTGGTGTGAACAGGCTGCTCATAACTTTCCTATGACCAGTTAATACATGGCAAATGGCTGAAGAGAGAACACCCAAAATAGTATAAGAACAAGCTCAAAGCAAATTTCCAGCTGTGTTGCATTAGTTCCACTCCCTGGAAGACTGCCTGCTTCAGTGTACCAGGTGAAGTGGTGCCATCAAAACAAGTGTACAGGATTTGACTAGCACAGAGCAACACAACAGGAAGCTGTGCGAGAGGAAAGGTCTATCTACAGTAAGCTTCTTTTGTGGCTTACAAGCTGTGCATTTCTCATAAAACAAGCTGCAAAACCTCCATGTGTGGCTTAATGTATATCCTTTTCTTTAGCTTTCCTTCAGAGGCAGCAGCACTACCAGCACCAGGCGTTTGGGACAAACACTGAAGTATAGGATCTCTCAGTCAACATATATATTGAGTGGATTACCTGAAAATCTTGTAGATTCTGAGCAGTTTTACAGATTTGGGGAAGTTTAAGAAAATCTCTTCTACTACTAGAGAGAATTCATCAAGAGGAGGAAATTGCATATATTTCCAGATCATAACATGGAGTAGAAATGCAGAAGAATGATCAAGAAGGTGATTTAAATTAAATAAATAAATAAATAAGAAAGGCTATATAAAGTTGCTTTGAAACTCACCTCTCCTTAAAGGATAGAATAGTAATTGCACAAGTGCAAAAACCAAGACAGCTGACTGCACTGATTCGAAATCCACCTTTTTTTCCTCACATTATATACAATTCCTCGAATATTGATTGCCATTGCTTTCCACCAGTTGTATGCTTTTGTAGTCTCTATGACAGTGGTGTTATATACCAACTTAAAACTAAAATAATTCAGTGGCTGATGGGGTCCTGAAATATTTTCACTGCCATATACAAACCCCTGTACATGTATGCATGAAGTAAGCAGACATAGATATATTATGAACGCTCACAGATGTTCTGTCTCCCCAAGCCTTTTCTACATGGTGTTGTGGTAAACAGTGCATAATAGTGTGCATTATTTTGCCAGTCTGAAATGCCATAATCTAACATGAGCATTTATGAGCATGAGCACTACAAGAAGGACAAGGAGGTGCTCGAGAGAGTCCAGAGAAGGGCAACGAAGCTGGTGAGGGGTCTGGAGAACAAGTCTTATGAGGAGCGGCTGAGGGAGCTGCGATTGTTCAGCCTGGAGAAGAGGAGGCTCAGGGGCAACCTTATCACTCTCTACAGGTACATTATTAAAGGAGGCTCTAGCAAGGTAGGGGTTGGTCTATTCTCCCACGTGCCTGGTGACAGGATGAGGGTGAATGGGCTAAAGTTGCGCCAGGGGAGGTTTAGGTTGGATATTAGGAAGAATTTCTTTACCGAAAGGGTTGTTAGGCATTGGAATGGGCTGCCCAGGGAAGTGGTTGAGTCACCATCCCTGGAGGTCTTTAAGAGACATTTAGATGTTGATCTTAGTGATATGGTTTAGTGGAGGACTTGTTAGTGTTAGGTTAGAGGTTGGACTAGGTGATCTTGGAGGTCTCTTCCAATCTAGACGATTCTGTGATTTCTTATCAATTACCACTAGGGAGGAAATAGTACCAGAAAACTTCAAAATGCTAAAGAATGTTGCTGATACAAATACCAGTGTCAATTATTGTTTAATCAAAACACAACCATCCCAGCCAAAAACAGTGCCTAGAACTATCCGAGTAGAAAATGAGGGGTTATGAGATTCTCATAAGATAAAACAAACATGGGAAATCAGATAACAAATAAACAGTGAATGTAAAGCGTGCTTACACTTGAAGAGTATCTCAGCATAAATACGACCACTTAGGTAAATGGACTTTAAGATATATGACAAAACTGCTTACCTTAGAGTACTTGATTGACTGATAAGCTTGAGAAATGTGAGAGCTGATGAACCAAAGAGCTTCTGTGAAATCATATAAAATAAGAATATCATTATCTTGTAGCACAGAGAATAAATATCCTCCAAAATAATAAAAATTTTTAAAAACAATAAAAGGTCTTTTTAAGAGTATGTGAATATCATAACACTTTTATAGGCCTGAAAGCATAGATCTATTTGATCACACCTCTGATCTCTCTATTCCCAAATGCCAGTGGTGTGATCATCATGGAATATCTTCCATAATGATTTGGTCCTACATTTAACTCCATGGAATCATTCCAGTCTTTTTTTTTTTCTTTCCAGAAACACGTTCTTGCTTTCAATTCAATTCATTTTTTGTCCTTTAAAATACAGAAACAATAGCTAAATGCAGATGAGTTACAGATGCTAAATGAAGATAAGTTACAATAGCTAAATGCAGATAACAAAGATACCTTTTATTCTCGTATGGACTTTAAAAAAAATAATAAAAAAAAAAACCATCCACTATAGCAGTGAAATGATTCAAACTCAGATCTGCTGAGTGTAAAATGCTTTGGTTTTCCTTTTGTTTTTAAAAAAATATATATATATTTTTTAATGTAAATCTCTGAGTGTTAAAATTAGAAAGAGAAAGTTTAAATAATTGCTTAACACACTAATGCTTCCTACCTTAGTTCACTGATCTGGTACAGTCTCCAGGCCCACTTTGATTCCATTGGGATTTTGGGCTCAGAGACCACAACGAATTTCTGAATTTATGCTCTGTTGCCACACAAGTCGTCTATTTATTTTTATCAGTGGTAAAGATTGCTTCTAGACAGGAAAAAAAAAAAAGACATAACCTTCGACAGTATTTGAGTACAACAGCTCATTACAGAAGAGTAGACAAGAACAGAGGTTTAGCTTCGGTGAATAAGAAGTTACCATAATCTCAACTTTTATAGAAAGTGTGTCAAGTGGTGAACACTAGGGTTGGGAAGACCAAATGGGTGCAAGTTGGATATGTCGAGAGGCAGGAAGATGCAGAAATAAAGGTCTTCCCTATCATATTAAAAATGTCAGAGTTTTAAGAAAATAAGGGGTTGGTCCAAAGCCAACATCTATTCACTCTGGTGCTGCTTTGTAAATAGAACAGAAGTAATTTTAGTTGTTTTAACAAAGACAGAAAATTGCCGCCTCGTCTACTGAGCACTGCAAGAAGATCAAGATTATGCAATGATTCTGAAGTTCATATTTTCCAGCATTGCTCAGATTTCCCAATCAGTCCATGGCATTAGGCACTCCTTTTCTTGATATCACAATCCTGAGAGAAGCTCAACTTTTCTTTGATTTAAATACCTTCAGTGTTTTCAAGCAGAACAGGACCATTAGGAAGGACTTTATAGCCTTGGTTCACAGACTATCATGAAAATTCTCCTTCAAAACTGATAACAAAAAAATCTTTTTAGTTCTTCCCTAAATTCCACTAATGCACAAATTCAACTATTCTACAGAGTTCCACCCAAAGAGTAGAGCTTAACCTCACAGAAAATCCATAAACGTTTTTTTCAAAAATGATTTTTCAAAGAAACCCTCAGCCTGAAGCTTAGCCTAAGGATGTTATTCCTTTAGAACAGTTGTAAGAAAATATATTTTCCAAGGAATAAATACATATGGAACCAGATGCTATTATTTGTGTAAACTGTTAGTGCACCATGGAAAAAAAAAATAAATATATATATATATTTTTAAAGCAAGTCAGACAGTCTTATAAAGAGTATAAATACTTCCCTAAATCAAGAACATACAATGAAATCAGAGGAACCGAATAGTACTTGTAGTACTTGAAGTGAGGCAGGTGCTGAAGTTCTTATTGCTTGGCTTTTATTTTAAAATAAAAAAGTAAAAAAATAAAATAAAAAATATCAAATACTGACAGTTGTAATGTAATTCAAAACTTTCATTAAATGATTCAATAAATATTTGAATACCTATGGAACAGGGAGAAATAGGTCATGAATAGTATAAATATTTATTATTTTTTTGCCTATCCTACTGTGCATGCTAATTAGGAAAATAAAGTTATTAATATACACTAAATGACTAAAATAAAGCACCTGATTCTAGCCTCTAAGAATTATTCTCAGGAAATCAAAATTCCAGTGGTGTAAGTGTAAGCAAAAACATGTGATTATACCATCAGGGAAATTTCACAAACCTTGAAAATATTCTGTGGTAATTTCCTAATATTTATTATTAATTTTATTTTAAAATATCTTACGCACCAAGAAATACACTGTGTTTCCTGTGAAACATGAATAAATTATTTTTCACAAGGCCCACTCCATTAGTCATTAATTCTACAATATCATAAGAATTGATCCATGATATAAAACTAACACAAATTGGTATTTAACGGAAAGAAGGTACTTAAAGACTTGTAACAGAACTAGCAATGAACTTCTTAAGTGAAGTAGCCAGCAAATAAATCTCTTAGATTTTAATATCAAGCTGCATATCATGACAGTAATTGCATATATGGCATGGCAGAGATCCCATGTGTAGCCCTACAATTGCCTCGCTAAGAAGCTGTTAACAGTTCAAAGAGAACTCAAGAAATGGCAACACCAAGTGAACATATGAAAGTAGTTTTTGAAACAGAGAAAAAGGAAGGCACATATACCTTGGTTAAAATAGAAATTACAAATGAATGGCTTAGGAAAATAACAACCTGCTACTAAAGGATGTAAATCTTTCACTAAATAAGTGAAAGGAAGGTGTTAATTGGTCCAGGGATGTAAGTACACTGACAAGTTTAGCCAATAAAAATAAAGGTCAAAACAAAAACAAAACACAAACAAAACCAAAAAAGCCAAACAAAAATGACATTGTAAATAATTTAATTGTGAAACAATATCTTAAGGTAAACAAAAGAAATTATATAATTTTCTTCATTTAAATAATATGCTTAAATCAAAGCATTAGAATACATATTGAGCCCCTCACTTCAGCAGCTATTATTTTGCACTAATAAAATATCCCAAGCCTAGTGATAATATCAAAGACTACTAGACTGGAGCAATTAGCTAGAAAAAAAATAAAAAGAATAGCACATTATAAGAAAGTCTTACTTTCTTATATCTATTGCTATTATACCTATATAGCTATTACATCCATCAGCATTTTTCAGGCAAGACTACATGCTTCCAATATTTCAGATAGAGTAAAAGCAAAAATTCCTGTATAAAAGTTATTTGTAATTATCAGAAGACAAGAGAAGCACTGAAAAGAGAGAAAATTCTTACAGTATTTGATGTTATTTTTGATTGCCTGAAGCATAGAGAGCTAAACACAATAAATACATGCTGATTACTTAACTTAATTTTTCCTCTTTCTGCAAGCAAAACCTCTACTGACATAGCGTAATGCAACTTGTTCACTGAAAATCTGAAGAAATAAGTCAGTTGATTTTTCTCACAAAATCCAAAGGACAAAATATACACATGAAACTGAACTTAGCCTCTGAAGACATATAAGCATATAACAAAGAAAACTAACTTAGAGCAGCAGAAGCTGTTATATTTATCAGTGAGGTATATTACATGTTAAATAGAAAATTTCTCATGGATGTTCCTAACTAAGTTGTTATTGCTATCCATTACAGAAGTTGTTTACAACAGAAAATGATAGTAGAAAAGTATTTTTAGCTGCCTTAGAGGATACAGCAACTGAAAACAGGAGAACTCATGTTGTTGCACACCAAGATGTTCTTGTGTACCAGGTTGTTTGGTGTCCACTGCCCTCACACTATTCTTTGAGAACCATTGCTGTAGAAAAGGTTTTTTTACTCCAGCCAAAATGGCTTCTTAACTTTTATTTCCTTTTTTCACTGATTTTCAACTACTTTCACAGCTAATATTTAAGTAATATCATTGTTGTAGTTAGACCACTATTGGTCAAAGCATCTTTTCAGTGTGCTAGGACTGCTGAATACAGGCCTCCTACAGTCCTTTAATTCATTCCCATTCAAAATTTCCTTTTTTTTTTTTTTTTTTTTTTAAAGGCAAGATGAATCTTCAGATAATTTTGCTTCTCTTAAATGACTAAATATTCTGTCAGTGTTGACTGTTCTTGTGAAGGTAGTTTCTTTGTACTAAATTTTGGAGTGATGAGTCCTGCATATGACCTTGTGTCACATAACAGTATGTACCTAGCAACGGTAATGAAGTGGTAAGGAGAGAATAGAGGAATCTGGAGTAAACCTACACTGAAACTTGGACATTTTTACATTATTTGTTAGGTAAATTGGATTGCTCTTCTATGAAATTTCATTGAAACTAATTATGCCTGTGTAGATTGCCTTCCTTTACGTTCCATTCAATTGACTCCACCAGAATTGAATTTCTATTTTGTGAACAATTTCCATTTTGATTTAATATCTTCTTGAATAATTTAAAAATGAAGAGTTGAGGATGTACTTATAAAGATATGCATACAAGTGTAAGAAATTTTCCTTCAGAAAGATCAATGGCAAGAACTCTACTAAACTTACTTAAAAATCACTCATAATTGAGATCTGAGTCTTTCAAATAAGATTGTTCTTTTGCAATTAAAGAAATGTCAACATTATGTTGACAACCCCTGCTGCACTGTAGCTCAGATTAAGATAAGACATAGCAGGAAGTATTCAGTAAAAAAATCTGCTATCAACTGCGAAACAGTTCATCTTTTCTTACACATAGCAACACAGACATCTTTGAAACTAGTGACAGCAGTTTCCCATGCAAAGAACCATATAGTCACATATTGCATAGAGCAGAGAGCATAGAAGACAATATATGACAATGAGAAAGAGTCATTTACGATTACGTATTTTCACAGGCAACACTGATGTGCTGAAGTTGGAGAATGCTAATTTTCTGGACTTCTGAGGAGTATTAAACACATTGAGATTTTTTAGAAATGTGGTTGGTTAAAAATAATATGTATTGATGCAACAGGAGATGAAAGGTAGGAAAAATATTAAAAACATCTTGCAAGATTAGATGACCATACACCTTTCTGGGTCAACATTTTTATGCCCAGGTGCATTTTTTATGCCTAATGCATTCTTAAATCTGAACACTAGTATCTAAATGCAATTGGAGTGCTTTCTGCTTGTTTCATAAAATGGCATGCAACAATATTCTTATCCAAAATTTCTTCCTAGAAAGACACCTCAAATTCATATGAAACTAGCTACCTCACATTATACCCATTTGGACAAACATGAACTTGGAGAGTAGATTTTCTGAACGCGTTAGTAATAAATTAAATAAATACACTGGTAATACAAAGAGTGACTTAGTTTGAATTTTATTACTAGAGTTTTACTTCTGCTCCTTAGTATGTGACCTACATTTAGTTTTTTTCTGAAAGCAGGCTCCTCCTTAAGCTCTTGCTTTAACCCCAGCCCTGGGGCTGATTAACCCCAAAGCCAACAACAAATAATATCTTTCCATAACTTAAAATGTGTGTGTTTTTTTTTTTAAAGTTTATTATTTACAGTTTGCAAATCACTTTAAAGAGAAATGTTTACTAAAAACAGCGCAAGCCAATGTATTTGTTTTGCTGGCCAACCAAACCATAGGAATTTTATGAAAATTTAAAAACAGAAAATAAAAACATCAGTAATGAAATATATTTCCAATGTCTTAAAATTTTTGGTAGTAACATTTTTTTTTCTGAAAATTTGATATAAAATATTTTCAAGACTTAAGCTTCCCTTTACATCTAAATCAATAATATTTTTTTCTCTACCTTTATTGTTTCTATGATAAGTTTCTAAGATAACCTTAACAGACTGAAAAAAAGCATGTGCTCACTTTCAGGTGATACAAGTTATTAGTCCATTTTCTTCACAAAAGGGTTTTTTTCCTACACAAAGTAAAACCCCAAAGCTATCTCTAACCTCATTTAATCCTTTCAATACCTTGATAACCTGCCCTGCAGTATTTTGTCTTTATCACACTCATGAAAGAGAGTGCTTCGTCTGCAACTTTTCATGGCAACAAAAGTGCACCTCAGACTTGTGCTGTAAGACACGACACTGCAATGTATGAAACATGAATTATTGAAAAAGTAAAGGAATTCTGAAACCGAATCTCTTTTCCAAAGGCAAAACTTCAGTGCAGGTTATCAGACTGGATAGCCTAAACATCAAACCCAGCCAAAATATGACCTGCAGTGAGATGAGTCAGACTATCTCAGGTTGCTTCCTGACAATCAGGATTTGTACACTGTCCACCTTCAGTATGAATTTTTCACTGAGAGAGACAACAAAACAGATAGCTGCACATCCATGTTTAATGCCTTCTAATAATTTCCTCTTTTCCTTTCCAACTCCAACCATAACCACAGATGATGCAGTAAGTGGGAAAAAAAATAAAAACGCCCTCCCTAAAGTCCACACACAAAAAAGGCACCACCTCATCCCCACTCCCCAGAAGACTCCTGGGATAGCTCACAGACCCTGCAGTGTTGAAATGTTAAGATTACTAGTTAAACTTAGGGTCTTTAATTTACATATAACTTATAGCCACATTCAGTGGAGTGAAGGATGCATGTGGCTCCTTCTCTCCGGGGCTGGCTGAGAGAGGAAAGAATGTGACCTTACTTCCAATTTAGTATCACACACAGACTTGCCTATCACACTATTATTTGTGAAAAACTAAATAAAGTATCCTATAAAAAAAAGATTAGAAAAAATAAAAATAGATTAGTGCTGATTCATATGACAGAAATTAGAAGCATTAAGACATTTGATCTAAACATCAAAGCTCAGAGTAAGAAAGAGAATCACACTTCAGTAAAATCTAGGATGGACTTTAAATACCTTTTCCCTCCAGTTTCTTCTTTTCATTTTCCTGAGATTTTTTTTTATACATTCCTCCACTTTCACCAAAACACAAGGAAGTTGATAACTTTTCTTCACAGTTTTCATGAACAAAGTGAACAATCAGTGCTCCCTTATCAAAAACAAAACCAACAACAAACACACATGAAAACTCTAGAAAAATCCATAGTTACTATATCTTTTTTTCCTAATTGATAATCTTAAACACTTTCTGTAATTTTCTGAAGGAAAAGAATATTCTTTTTAGCACATATGGGAGCAAGGGGACATTTTTATTTGTTGTTACTATTATAGTACTTTTATCTGCTTTTTTTTTTTTGTGTAATGATTTTTGTATGTCAGGATCAAATTCTGCAAGGGATTTGGGAGGTTCATCCTAGATATGCTGAGTGGCTGTCTATACTTGACATGAATAGAAGAGTTAGCAGCTATTGAGAATGGCTTCCAGCTCTCAAATGATGGAAATTTGGGAGGTTATAGGTCATGTCTTAAAAATTATGCCTATGTTGTCCTTATGAAGTAAGAACTGTAAGGTGGGAGGCAGATAAGGAAAAAAACAACACACAAACATCTCAATTCAAAAAGTACTTACACATGCATGCTTTACATTAATCCCACTGTTTTACTGGCCTTTAATGGAACTCAAACCACATGGCTGCAGAAACAAACTGGATTCAGAATAACTTTGTTATTCTTATTCTCTGTAGGATTGTATTTTCTTAGTTTATAATTAAAAGTTTATGCTTTCTGAAATTAGTATTTCTGACATGTTTGGTCTTTGTTTACATTTCTGGTTTGCAGGGTCAGTTTTAGTTCTTTTTTTGCTGGAGTGCTTTTAATCCGCAGGCAAAATGTTTCTATGAGTCATTTAGCCTTTGCAAATGATTTTCTGGTCCTAATGAGTAAGTAGTTTCACTGAGATGTGAGATGAGTTTTTCCACATTAAACTCGATATGAATGCATTCCTATAGACTGTGTGTTTCTGCCACGATTCTTCTGCCATTACCCCACACAGTTTTGGATTTCTATTTTTCAGTATGCTTGTTCTTTGCTAATTTTAAGCTATGCCTGATATGAGCTCACTCCAGGAAGACAATCACCAGAAGTAAATGCTACCTTGCTTCTGCAAGCATCCACATCTTTTACAGCCTAAGGGAGGCATATTTTACATTAATCTACTACCCTTGTTCCATGTTCCCTGTCTCCTTTGCCTCCATTATAAACCATTCTACATCAATCCAAGTAATTGAAAACTATATGGGAATTGAATTTGTAAATCAGAAACAAAAAGGGTAACGCTTTTTATGAAGGTTGCAGTCATATCAAAACTCTTTGTCCTCTTCTCTTGCTCACTTTCTAAACCTCAGTTGCTGAGACTAGCATATCATTCACTGAAAGCCAGATCATACATGTAAGAAGAAAAATGCAATATAACTTTAAACCTCCTAGATATATCTGGAGAAGAGATGTATATATCATTAAACATTTTGTCAGTTCAAAACTCACAATAGTCTTCATATCAATTGTTAGTAGTGATTAGAGATTTTCATGCTGAATGTTACACACCAAACTTAGGTCAATCCAGTCAGTAACAGCTTGCTTACAGAAGGTGACAAGAAGGACAGAGAAGTTTATTGCTAATGCACAGAACTACTAGTAGGGAAACCAGAACTCTTTTCATAAACTTTTTATATGACATTAAGTAACAGATGTATGTCACCATCTATGAAACTAGAATAATTACTGTTTCCTTTTCATGCGTTTTAAGGAAGGTTTGTCCTCAAACTAAAAAAAATATATAAATAAATACGAAACAAAACACAAAGGAAATTGCAGAAAATATTTTTCAGACAGTTACTAATAACCAAACATATGATAAAGAGAGAGAGAGATTATATTTTCTCTGGTTTTCATTTGCAGTGTATTTTACTTTTTTTAAATGTACAAATGTACTTCTTGGATTTTTTTTTCCTTTTTTTTTCCTTTGCTATGATCTTTCAAATCTTACATGTTCATTGATAATAAGAAAAGTATTGAAGCAATCCTCTGTTTCTTAAGTATTAAGACAATCCTACATTCTTAAAGCCTTTTCATGATCTACACTTCTATTGTTATGCCTCAATTCTTAGGTCACATTTGTGAAACATAATTCATTGATCTTTTTCCTTACATTTTATTTTAGCCATATCTGGATATAATGCTAGCAAGAATTCTGTTTCCAGACTTCTCTACTTGCAATAGTGCTTTGCAGATCTTCTAGTATTGGTCCTCTCCAGGAAGAAGAGTTAAATTAGTTCTAATGATGATTATAAAATGACCGCATGGCATGAAATTTACCAAATATAATTGTGGGTGGTGACATTTCAAGGCTTGAAAGTTAAACTTTTTTCTTCCCTTTCTAAAAGTAAACAAAGTAAAAACTTTGTTCAACAGATATATAAGGCTTTTGTGATCCACAAAACTATTTAGAGAAGTTATTTTAGTTAAAAATGAAAAAAAATCCTAACAAAAACAATAGACTATCTTCATTTTAGTTTGACATTGTCACATCTAACTGTAGCATGAAACTCACCTGAAACAGTCAAATGGGACTGCTCTAGCTCTTGATTATTGCTGCTACAATCTGGTCTAGGATATGACGTCAACGTCCAGGACCCCACAGCTTTGAGCTAACTGCAGCAATGGTAACAGCTGTATTTCTTCCATCTTCAAAGCCAGCTATGTGGAATACAAGACTACCTAAGTATGGAAAAACATAACCATCATGTAAGATTTTGTAGGACAGGGAGGAGAGTTTCACTTAGTTTCATTATTTGTCAAGAGAGACCTTACATATATTAATTCTGTCCACTTTTGTTATGACAGACAGGTTACATAAATATGAGACAGTATGAACAATTGGCTTTCCTGGTGTGACAGGCTACACATTACACATCCATAATTACCTTGGACTTGTAAAAGGGAGAGACAACTGTGGACTACTGATAGTATACCATTAACGATGAAGCTCACGTGAATGAATGTGCTTGCCAAATTTCTACTCCTTCAGACAATTAATACAAGATGCTTAGGAAGCAGGTGGTCAGGCATCTAAAAGTCAAATCAGAATCTCTCTTATGGTCCATAGGGAACAGTTACTGGCAACAGAATTGAAGGAGATTAACATGTTGTTGACAGCCTATTCAATCTTCTCTATCATTTATTTAAAAGAAGTAATTATTCTCTGCAAGACACCTGACTTACCTTTCTATCCTTCTAGTGAAATTCTGCCTGAGAGAAGACCTACAAGTGTTTTCTGTCACATTGAGTTTAGACATATCTGAAGCACAAGAAGCCACAATACTGGTGTTCTCAGTATCTAAAGAGACATTTGGGGAAATGCTAGTCCTTGCCAGCATGCCTGTCAGGAGTTAGGAATGTTGTGTTCTTTTATTCAGCTTAACTTCACTTTTTTAACCTGGAGAATGCTATTGTATTCCCTTTTATTATAGACTAGATAAGCAAACTTAATGGGAAGTTAGCCCAGTGATGGGTTTAGTCACTTTGAAATTTTACCCGTCTTTGCAACTCATATATTTTGTTGCTTTTCACATGAAGCCTTTCAGTTTGTTTTCTGTCAGTAGGGCACACTATACTGCTGTGTACTGTAGATATAACACTATCTGACTGCTTAAACAGAACCTTTATCATTTGTCATATGGTGCTTTTTTGTGCCTCATAAAAAGGCACCATTTTCTTCTAGTCTCTTCCATGGTGTCACAAAAATAGCCTTATGGATAGTATATCAGCAACTCCAGGAGATGCTGCTGGGCTCCTGAAAAACTTGGACAGGTGGAAACATTCTGATATTTCTTTTTCTTGTTGCATTTCACAAGAACATTCCCTTGTTCTGGAGTAAGTATTTGAGAATACTGTCCTGATTTTTCTGCCCCATAAACTGATAGGGATTAACCCTGACATGCACTCAGGTCTTTTGCTGAATAGGAGTTCAACAAAAAAAGTCCCTTTATACACCCAAGCCCTTGGCAAATTTAAGATGGACTAAAAATCTCAGACCACAACAGTTTGTGCCCTCACTGTGCATAGATTTGTTATAGCATTTTGAGAAAGCACAATCAGATACTGTACTGAGATTCATATAGACAGAATTCCCGAGGGATATTTTGCCTTCCTTAAACTATACTTAGAAACAATATTCTAGGCCACAACATCTAAAAAAGATGGTAATCCTAGAGGACGTTGAATCTTTAGAATAAGATTTATTCTGTTGCCCTTTGATGAAGGACAAATTTGTGTATGCTATCAAACAGTAGATAATTATAAAACTGTATCAAAATACTTCATACAGACACTGAAACTACTTTCCTTTGATTTTAGGTATTCAGAAATGCTACATTTTTGTTGTTGTTTATAAGAAAGAGATAGCAAAGTATACTAAAAGTAGAATTAAATTTATTCCTGATTTTTTTTTTTTTAAACCTTGAAAACTTCAGAGTTTAGAAACCAGGCAGGATTTTTCTCTATGTGAAGATTGGTCTACATAATTCCCATGAACAGATAACTTTTAAATAATATTAGACCACAGAGAAAATGGCTCAACTACAAACATCTAATGAGTATTATCAATGAGAAAGTATAGCATTTGATCAATCAATGTCTCTGCTCTATATGAACTCTATTTTGCATTGGTAATTAACACATACAGATCAACTTAGATTAATGTAATATATTCCAATCAGGCAAGCAGCTGAAGAAAGTGACTCTCAGCTGTTCATATGGTCCAATTTGTGTTTTTTTTGTGTTTTTTGTTGTTGTTTTTCTAAAATACTGATATTTATAATTGTAGATTATCATTATAAAATGATGTTTGTAATACTTTGGTGCAATAAAGGTAGTTTTGAAATCGGTTCATTCTTCCTTTGATGTTCATAGACATTGATGCTCATAAGACAGGACTCCGGTCATTTTATGATTTTTTTCATTTAACTATTGGCAACTTTTTGAGCGCATTGCACAAGAAAGCATTTACGAACAATACTAAGATAATCTTGCATTGCTGAAAGGATGAAATAGAAATTCATAAAACCCACACAGCACTAGATACCTGGAGAGCAATTTGTTAATATTTGGATGGGTTGTAAGAAAGTCTATTGTCTCAGTTTGATATCTCTAATCCTCTAGACAAAGGAGTCCTAAGTGTAAACAAAAGTTTCTAACAGTTTGGGCTTTTTTTTTCTTCTTCTTTTCTACAGATGGAAGAAATGACTATTCTTTCCCCCAAGCTCAGTCGACAGCTCTGATGGTTTGATGTCAATTTACACTATGTAAAACAAGGGAATCTGCACTTTATTTCTATGTACAAGAAGGTAATCTCCTCCTTGAAATCATGAATTATTTTTTTTTCTTTTTGTTATCATAATAAAGATATTTTTCTCGCTTTGTTCTATGATATGATATGAATGTATGTTTACACCAAACTTATGAAATGGACTGCTGTATACCTATTGATGCACTGGAGATCAAAGATGGAACCCACAAAACTGACAGAAATCCCATGTATTATTCTTGGCTTTTCTTTTGTGAATTGTGAATATTCTGACAAATTCTACCACTGATCATACGTTAACAGACAGCAATTTTTACTATTAATATAATCAATCTCAAAGACATAATTAGCCTTATATGTCCTTTTAAGGAAGTTTAAAGATGACAAATTTTGTAGGAGATACCATTCAAATTTGTGCTCAAGCTCGGTATTGTCTCAGACTTTCAAATTGCCCTCTTCCACTTATTTGTCGTAAATAGAGTATTCTTATCCCCAAATGCAAAAATTTCCCCTCATCTTTCATGAAATTCTACATGTACCTAGCATAATACAATAGTGTGTGAAAAGACTTGGTTCATTGAAGAACATAAATTATAATTAACTTTACAGTCTGATACAGCTTGTCTTTCTACTTTAGTTTCCAATTTTGTACACTGTAGTTGTCTGTTTGACTTCAGCCTACTTTTGATCTAAGAATCTCAAAAAATAGTCAATTACAGATGACTCACAAAGTGCTTTTGAGGTAATTAACTAAGAATTCTTATTGAGACCTATATGCAGATTATAATGATTGACACTAAGCAAAATCTTAAATTAATGTGTGAACCTCCACAGACTTCCTCATAGGTATAACCATATTTACATGCAGATCCTCAAATGACTTCAAAGTTGTTCATAAGTAAGCCTTTACAAATCTTACCCCTGCTTGCCAAAATATCCTTCCTAATCTCCTAATTTTTTTATTTACGAGCAAAACACTTGGAATCATTTGACACTAAATAGGGAATATGTGATGGCAATAATTACCATCATTTTGAAAATGTTGAATATGAAGTAGGAAGACCTAAAATTTCATAATTCAAATCACATTGACTGATCCTGAAAGAACACACATTTTTTTTTCCCTGATCAGTGTATTTCAGTACGGATCCCTACCTTGGTTTCCTTGGTTTTCCCTGTTTTCGTATACAGACTTGCATAAAAATTTCTGAGCTTATACCAAAACAGAAATAACAAAAAAGATTTTTTTTTTTTTTATGTTTAAGGAAGATAAAGGCTCTTCAAAGTACACAGTCCCGTATACACTTCTTTAATTAGTCACCAATTCTACTAAATCCTTTCCAAAACAATTAAACTCTGTTATAAAACCAGGCAAGATTTTTCTTTCATTCCTCGTATTCTGATAACAAACTGCATTTTCTTTTGCAGGCTAACTTAAATAGTAGGACGTTTGTATCCCTCTGTTCTGGTATCTATATTTTCTTAGCCGTTTTTCCCCTCACTACTCTTAACTATCATCTCCTTCTTCCACTATGATATATTTATAGACCATCCAGCTTTTAACAATACTGTTAGCCAAGCTTTTACAGATTCCTATTAGTAAATACATTACTCATTTCCATGTTGATCTTGAAGGTAAAGATATCTCTTCCTTACAGTTAGACCAAATTTAGACTACTCACTTTTTAAAATGGATGATTCAGTATTTCACAGAACAATGCTAACTGACCAATCCTTCCAAAGGCTGCATAATCCCCCCTTCATTTTTTTTTTTACAAGTGATTTACATCTGTGACTTCAAGTAACCTGTGACTAACTTAGAGAACTGAAACATTTTTTTCATTTCTACTTGTAGCCTCTCCATTGTGTAACACAAACTGTTGCTAAATGTACGTTTTGAACTCTGAACTACTGAATTTTATTGTTTCTATTACCTTAATGCTTAAGAATGCTTAAGAAATCTGTCTTATTGTATCTCAGTCCTCCTCTGTACTATCAGCTTTATCGCATCAGCAAATTTCCACTGCCCAAGCATTACAATGCATCAATGAAAAATATTAAACAGGATTTGTGCTAATACTTATGCTTGAATTTCACTACCATCCTCCTAAAAATCCAACAATTGTCCAGCCAACATAACATCCTTAACCATCTTGTGTTGCTGTCTTTCTCCTTATGGTATTATATCAAATGTTTTGCTGAAATTACATTAAAGCTATTGAATTTCCCTGTCTAGACAATCAATCAGTTGTTTTATCAAAGGCATGTACAAGGTTAGTCTGACACAATCTACTTTTGATAAACTGATGCAGTATTTTCAACATTTATTCATTTACAACCTTGTCCCAAATACTTACTTTAGGTATTTATTCATAAGTCTTGAATACTATCGAGAATAGACTAATCAGCCTGCAGTTGCTTTTTTATAAGCTAGGTACTATATTTTCCTGTCATATGATGCTATGCCAACTTGGCAGTTTCATTACAAACTCCTGCTACTAACTGTTGATTTCACAAACCAGCTGTTTTGAATTTCTGAGACTAAGAACATCCAGTCTCTACACTATTCAAACAGACACTTTTTTTGTCACCTTTCCCTAAAACACATTTGAATCAAACTGATTCTTTTATCCATCAAATAACGAATGAGGATTCATTGTTTGCTCTAGCAGTAATATGCAGTGAATGCCCCCGTCCTCCATTTTAATTTATTTCTCCCTTTGCTGACCAGAGAATCTACTTCATCAGCTGGAGACATAACTTTTAAACACTCTTCCTTAGTCTGTTTCCCAGTATTTAAATGCGATTCCACTGCTGACAGCTGAAGGAATAAGAAGGCAAATTAATCAGCCTAACATATACCTCCAGTACACTGGCAAAATAAATAAATAAATAAAAATCTAAAAATAGATATTTTTTGCAGCCCATAGAATTCAGACTATAACTTCACTTCCTCCCCCCCCCCCCCCCCTTTTTTTAATTGTGGTTGTTTTTAAGTACCTTTGTAAAAATGCAATATGGCAGACTCATTTTTTCTAAAAAACTGTCATTCCTACAAACAAGGCTTTAATGCTCTTTCGTTTTGTTATATAGTGATGCTGTTCCATAACTTCTTTAATATAAGGGTGGAGTTCAAATGAGTATATTCTACTTTTTAGAACTCAAATGTATCCACTGAGTACACTGAGTAGTTCATTTGTTAGGGCTCCATAGTAAAGTGCAACTGTGCTGTGCTTTTTTTTTTTTTTGCATGATATTGTAATGATAGCTTCTATTTTTATTACAGGGTGAGCTGTATTTTGACAATCTGAGGAACAAATGCTTTGATTCAATAATCTTCAAAAAATGTTGTTGTTATTGCTTTTAAGATCCAATAAAACAACAAAAAAATTCTTTTGGCAGAATGACCCTATGGTCTTCAGTATTTGCAATTCCATTTTCACGTTAAAAATTTGAGGATTCCAGCCTAGGCAATTTAACCTGGTTGCTTTATAACTACAACTTCCATTTTAAATTCTAAGTTCATGAACATGAAAGGAAGCATAGTTCCTGTTCACATAATGTCCTAAACATACCTGAGCTTCAGTATCGTCAAAGCTAATATGTGCAATCTTGTTTCAAGAGACTTCATATCAATAAATATGTCACAAATGCTGCCTTGTTAATGTTGAATTACCTTAATTGAGTTGGCATCTGATTCTGTTAATCAACATTCATCTTATCTTAGTTGAAGTAGTTTAACCTGAGTTCAATTAAATTCATTTTCAGGCTCATTCTTAGAAAATTACATCCACAATTATACTTTGCACAGGAATATCTATATTGTCAAGAATGAGAACTGTGATATTTCAATTTCTGTATATGCCCCCAAATAAAAGTTACATCTGATTTCCCTAACTGTTCTCTTATAATTAAGATTTTGGACCCAAGCATTTAACCTACTTCACCATTTTTCTCTATTGATTGTATTTTCCTAACAGGGATTAATAAGGAATACATGCTCATTCTCTCTTCTCTTAAAAAAGAGGGAGAAAGAGCAAGTGAAGCCATCAGGCAGAAAGTTCAAAGCAATCTAAGGGAAGGTAGATACCTAACTTAACTATGGAGTGATTTTTGCTACAGGATGTTCTGGATACTGAAATTTACATGGCCTGAAAAAGTAACAGGACAAATACCTGGAGAAAAGATAGATCAGTGGTTATTAAATATATATATACCACTTCTTGCTGAAAAATACCCTGAACTTTGGAAGCTAGGTTAGAATTCCTGGGAAGTATCACTTCACATTTAGCCTGTTTTTGTTCCCTGTTCTAGACATATGTAACTGGCTGTTGTTTGCTGCTGAAGAGAGGTCACTTGGCTTAAGATGTATTTGATCTATACTTACATATCATTATACATATTTGTATATTCTAACTGTTCAGATATTCAGAATTATAATCCTGTTCAATGACATACAAAGACATTCATCACTTGCACAATGTTTAAACCAGCACAACCCAGTAATATCAGGGAAGTCCTCTCCTGACTACATTATTGTAAATGATGAAGGAACTGCAGGAACAGTAAGTGATAAAGGAACAGCACCTTCAGGAACAGGTGCTGTCTGCAATAGACATGAACGAAAAAGTGCAAAGACGTGATCCTTTCTGTGGTCCACTCTTTTCTCTGGCTGGCCTCTGTTGTTCATGTCTATTAGTAATCACCATCTGTGTCAGTATAAGTTACTTTAAGGAGCAAAATAACTCAGTATTTTTTCCAGTAAGAAAATTGCTATGAGTCCATACTGTGGTAATGCCATTGAATTCAGACAGGTCCTACATAAATACAAAACATGTCAATAAATTTTGCAGTCACATCTCTTGATATATTTCATCTGCTGTAGCTTTTATTCTGTTTTCAATTTTTTAAAGAAATTGATCCAAAAGTATATACTGCAGCTGTCAAACTACTTCTGTTGAGATTTAAAACCTATAAAAAATATTTTAATTACAGTATGTTCCGATATATGAGGAAATACATTAAACTATGACTCTGGTGTCTATGTTCAATGTTTTCATATAATTTTTGATTCACGAGACACAGATATACTTGGTTTAATTCTCTATATTTTACTGGGTAAGAATTTGACATTCTTTAATGGGAAATATAATATTAGAATATGTTATATTAGCTTCAGATGTTTGCTATGGGGTAATATTTATTGATAGCTACATATTCACTATGTTGCATATACATTCACTATGTTATTAATGTATTTTTAAATCTCTTGCTTGCTTTAGAGATGGGAAGTTATTTCTTATTCAGTTCATTGCTTGCTGTCAAAGAAGCAGCACAGACTGTTCCTAGGGTTTTCTTTCTTTATTTTTTATTACTCGTTTCCAACAGAAGTCACTTATGTTTTTCCATAGGTATGAAAGCAAGGCCAAAACTGTAAACTCTATATTCAAATACTAACCTCAGGATGTAAGAGAAGCTTAGCTCACATTAATTGTTAAGAAATACGTGCTTTCACTGTTTTCTTTGTTTATTCTCTTTTGTAGCATGTCTTGGAGACATTAAAATAATCTTAAACAGTACAATACCAAGACAATAGAACTGACATTCTGTGAATATACAAAAGTGAAAGTTGCAGAAGATGCTTTTCTTGGAATAATAAAGTCTAGCAGTTTTTATTTTTATCCTAGCAAACTCATTTCTCAGGTCAATTTCCAAGTTGAGTGAAACAGTGGTTAAAAGAAACTCTTAGTTTCACTAGCTGCTCCATTCAAGAATATTTCCTGTTAACACGCAAAAGACTTATAAGATCTTTAAAAGCAGTTCAGTAACTAAATTTGACTGAAATCAGTCTGCTAATTGCCTGAGTTCCTTTGATAGTCTGTTTTGGGGCTGGGATGGGTTATTCACAAAGGATAATTTTAACTCAGCTTCCTGAGGCTTTTTCTACTAGTAACAGAATGAGAGATGTTCTTTTAAAAGACAAATTGGAGCACAAAATCACCCTCTGGTAAAGGCTTTCCACTTCCCTAAGTACAGATGAAGCCTGGCAGATGCGAAGACCACAGAAATAAGAGGGTTTTGAAAATCTGAATGTTTGTTAACTTCGGCAATTTTCTTTCTATATAGTTTAAGCAAGGTAACGTTCTATAGTAGGAATAATAGATACTCGCTAAATAATATTCATGTATTGAACAAAAGATGTTAAGACCTATCACTTAGAATTTAATATCTCTCTTTCAAAGTAAGTCTCATATCTTCTCCTGAATGAAAATAAGAAGATACTTCAATAATTCAAGACCTCAGTTATTCAGGGAGGCTAGATCTATTTAACTGCTAAAGCACTGGTGACAAGGATGGCTATGTCTGTTTTCTCATATCCTGCTTTTCTGTCCTGCCTTGACAAGCCCATGCATGACTTCTTTCAAAATGATACCGTGAATATGAAAACTATTGTTCTTCTGATCACAAATTAATTCCTACTATCAGGAAAGAAGTTTGGCTGGTACAACAGCTAATAAAAATATATCAAACAATTTATCTACTTGAATATTCTGTATTGTTACTGCAGGTATAGCCTGAAGTTGCTGTTCCAAATCTGAAAATAAAGCTTAGATGAAAATACTTAGCTGAAATATACAGGAGCTCATCTCAGTGAATCTACCACAATGCTACTAAATGAACCTTATGTTTGCTGATATAAATAATTTTGGCTTAATGTAATGAATTTTTGACAGCAATAATATATGTATATGTACATATCATTTTTAATCTGTCCCAGGACAGAACCTTCAAACTTCCTGTAACAGGAAATTCAAAGGAAAAGAACCACCACTATTCTGAAATAGAGATGTGATATTTCCAGGGCCTAGGATTTGAGTCAGTATTATGACCCAAATATATGGACTAGAAAATATTTCAAACCATGGCCTCTGATGAAATATTTTTGGTTTGTCAAACTATATTCTGAAACAAAATCCTTTTTGGGAACTTGTTTCATGTTCTTGTTGTACATCTACAACATTATTTCAGTTTAGAAAACTATAAATCATAAGCTTTTATCACTTAGAGAAAAAAGATTTTATAGGGCTATATTATTTGCTAACCACACAGGCACAGAGAAAAAAAAAAGGCACTAGCAATACAGACCTTGAATATTCAGTTCTGTCTACATCTATCTTCATACCTATTATACCTTTTCTAAAGAAGGAAACCTATAGTCACACATGCATACATGAAACCTGTTTGCTCTGCACAGCTTTGGACCTCTTTTCTGGAAATACGTGGTTTTAGCATTTTAAATGTCAAAATGAATACTTTTCATCCACAATGGTACAAGAACACCTACTTCTAAACAAAGTGACTTGCTATGGTAAGTTATAATAAAATGAAAACTACAGAAAATACCTACCATAAATAAATATCTACCATATACATTAACAAACAAAACCAACCAACCACAAAATCTTAAGACATATTACTTGATTTACCTTACAAATGTTCAAAAGTTAGTAGGGACTAATGTTTGTATCTTGGGATCTGTAAATGGTTGAAACGGTAGATTGAACTGAGTCTCCATGATAGATGTTTCTAGGTGATGATACTAAACAAAACAAAACAAACAGACCAAAAAAAAAAAAAGCTACCTACCTGATAGATCTTTGTTAGATGTTCTAATATACCTAATACTGCTGTATCTATACATTGCAGTTTTCAGGTCTTTCTAATTCTGCTTTGGTAAATATCAGTGCATTTTTGAAGTAACATAAGGAGAATACTTTCAAACCCATTACCGCAACTGGTTAGTTCAGAAAACCATCAGCTGTTGCATTAACTATCCAGACTTCTCCCTCAACAGTGATCACATTCTTGTAAACAACTTTCAATTATGTGGAAAATCTGAGAAAACTAGTGACTGGGAATGGAATTTCCTTTTCACATAGGGAAACAAAGATTTCTCTGAAGTCGATAGCTCTAACAGATATATTTTATGTGCTAAATATGAGGATGTTAACAAAGAAATTGAATGCTCAAATTAAATAATGACTATACTGTGACCTATAAGAGAAATACAGGATATTGGTGTTGATTTTTTACTTTTATGCAATTAGATGACAGCATGTTACAATGAAAATAATTTTCACAGAAATAAAGTATTTGGTTAAGTCAGTTTTCAATAAGCATAAATCTGATAGTGTAACTTTAAGAAAAACATTGCATTTTAGTCCACTTGCAAAATCTCCATTGTTAATTAATAACACTAAAACTTTTAGCTAGGAGTTTCAAGGGTAAAGCAAATGTTCAGTGACATTGACTGTGGTACAAAATAATCTTGGTAGTGCCCTCCAGATTTTCATTCTGTGTTGAATTATGACACTGGTGTGTGTAAAAATAAAATATGAAAATAAATATCAAGGCTTGGATAGTAAAACAAGATTAATAATTCCCTAGGATTTCAAAGAATTACAAAGAACTCTTTTAAAGCATTACATAATGTGGGCCATTGAACAATATATATCTGGCAATAACTCTGTCTGAAATAGAACATATATTCAGAGATATATTTAATTTTAATTTATGATATTTTATCTGGTTATTGAGAATCTATTAGTTTTTCTTTTTAATGATTCTATTCTGTTATTAACATTAAATCATAATATTAGCATTAATATTTGCTTTTTTTTTTTCTTTTTCCTGAACATATCCAGCATCAGCTTCTGAGGAACAGATTCTGGAATGTCTTTGCCTGGGTAAAGACATTTCATTCTAACAAAGATGGATTTTAGATGTAAATGACAGTTGATTATAACATTATCTTAAATTTAATTTTAATAAGCTAAAGTTGGTAATTGTAGAAGAACTCTAGAATATTTTTCCAATCTTTTCTTTTTTCTTTCTTTTTTTTTTTTTGTTTTAACTGCGGACATCAAAACATTCATGATATAGCATGACAATAGAATTGCAAATTATTGACTTTTCTGATTCAAGTATTTTACTGTTTATTCAAGAATCATATAAGCTACTTTCTAACCATTGCATTCCTCAGGTGTTCTCTAATTTTCCAGCCATTGGGATGCCTAAGAATGCTTCCAAAAATTGGACAAAAATATATGAGTTGCAATATTCAACCATATGTTTGTGATCCTGATTTTCTTTATATTGATTCATATGGTACAATGAGCTGACTAAAACCAGATTCACCTGTAGAATTTATTTTTCCTTTATCTTGTACTTCAGCACTAACATTTTAAAACTATAATGTTTTATGGTATACAATTAATTAAAGCATGGACTAAATCACTGAACATAGTCCTCATTTTTACCTGGTTCAGACTTGAATTAATCTAGTTCTCCTAAACACTTCCTTTCTTTTCAGAACTTTCTGCAACACACAGGCTGCCAAACATTGTGTATGCTTAAAATAATGGAGATTTCCTTTTTAAAATATTATAGTGGCCTTTAATGTGTATGGATATATACTTCTGAAACTTTTTGTCCCATCTCTTTACATACAAATGAAACAGAAATTTAACTGCTATATATACATTATATATATTCTACTTTTTTCAGATGTACATACAATCTTTGAGCTGTCTGCAGATGAGTTTAGAAGTGGTAAGAACGCATTCACAGTACAAGACTTCAAAATATGACTTTAATATTAGTCTAATATAGTGAGATAGAATAATATTCTGAGGCTCTCTCTACTAATTCCAAATTTTAAATAATTTCCTAAAAGATTTCACTACCCATACTGAAATAACCATCAAAACTAACAATTGACAGCACCAAATTATTTTTCGTCACATGTATACTAAGCAATAAAATAAAAAAATATCAAGAAGTAAACAAATAGTAAGCAAATATGCCATTCATCAATAGGTCCTCCTATTTTGACAAAATTGGTTTCCAAAAAAGGACTAAACACTAAAGGGAAGACTTAAGTCACTCCCCTCCTTTCAAAACCCAAAAGAACTCAATCTTACACAAACTGCCCGAGCAAAGCTAAGATGCATCTTATAGCATTCGTTGTTAGTAATTCTAAATATAAGGTAGTTGCAAAAGGTTAAATGTCTTCAATATTTCATAATAGGAGATTCATAGATGTAGTAATGGCATCTTTAACTTGGGGCAAAGGGGTATCAGTGTAAGAAGTACAGTTAAAATGTCACAGGTTTACACCTCCTAGCCCTACACTAACGCTCTTTGTTCATGCTTATTTCTAAGACGTCAAGAGCAAAATTATATCCTACAGCCATTTACTAATGTAAAAGCCTTTAAAAACTGTGCATTTGGTTCGTAATATCATTTATATAT
Source organism: Anser cygnoides (assembly GCF_040182565.1). Classification (NCBI taxonomy): domain Eukaryota; kingdom Metazoa; phylum Chordata; class Aves; order Anseriformes; family Anatidae; genus Anser; species Anser cygnoides. The sequence goes on from NC_089876.1 coordinate 50,624,403, forward strand.
CAAAAATGACGTATACCACACTAAGTAGTTCTACAGAGAATCATTAATGTTATCAAGAATTAAAGCTTAAACTTCTGCTGTTGCTAGATAAAGAATAAGTGAAAGGGAATAAACCAAAGAGCTATGTGTGTCCTGAAACGGAAACCATAATTTACCACTTAAAGAGATCATAGAGAGCATGAACCAAAACAGCAGAGCTGGTGATGTAACCTCAAAAGTAACTGAAGAGCATCTTCCCTAAAATTGAGGCATAGGAAGAACCACCATGCATAATAGCAGGATCGAAATATTAATAACAGTACTGTAGGCTTGGAAGAAAATGCATGCTACAGTCTACATGTTTTCTGAAATTTCAAGTGCACATCTTGGAAAGGTAAAATGAGCATCTTTCCCAGTTACAGAGAACACAAAAATGAGTCTTCTCTGGATACCTGAAGGCTTCTTTCAGCAATCTATACACTCAGTCCTGAAACCGATGCCAAGCTACCTTGCTGAGCTTAAATTTAACATCTATGTCAAGAATGAGAAATGAGCTGACAAGATTTAGCTTCTACAAATTGCATTTATAGGCTGTGAATAAGTAATCTAGCATGTTCTTGATTGATTACAATTTGAAAAATTGCAATATAAAAGTGACAATTTCTTCAACTATAATTCCTTGTTTGGACACTTGTCAGGAAAAGTGATTACCATGGAAATAATAGAGCATCTGAACACATATCACCTTTGTGTTTAGGCTTTTCTCTGTAGTGTAGATCCCTTAATATTTATGTCATTCATAGTGATTAAGTTATACGGCATGATTTTTGTATACATGTATAGGTGCACACATGTATGTGTGCAAGTATATATATATATATGTACTTAACACATCTGTGGTTTCCCACTGATTCTTCAGTTTCTTAGAAATCTAAAAAACATCAAAAAGGAGAGAGGAATCGTCTCATTTCCTCTCAATTATCTCGTTCTTTCCTTCTATCAACTAGAAATACTACAGAGAACCTTTGAATGTTGCAAAATTCCTGTACTTTTGAAAGTACAGGAAGACTAAAAAGATGTCAAAGAAATAATTAGGGTCAGAAAAAGAGAAGATTATTATTTGTTAGTTTGTTTTTTCTTAATTTGCAAATACACTCCTAAGTAAAATAAGTAAAAACTAAAACTATTGCTATATATATATATATATAATTTTTTTTTTGTATAACATTGTAAGGCCAAGAAAGGGTGAAAAAATCCTAAATGTTCAGAATACATTCTCAAAATATGTAATAATATTAATAGGAAAAACAAAAAAAAAAATTGGTGCAAGCATATTTGTTTTACTGTGTTTTTCAGCTCAAATAAAAGGAAGCATAAACAAAATGTTCCCTGGCTTCCCTGATGATTCCAATGTGATACAATAAATAAATAAATAAATAAGGATTTGAGTGGTCTTGAGGTTGGAAATATACTACAGTACAGCTACTGTTTATTAGTAAAGCAAAGGTCTTGTTGGACATAGTTTTCTTTTGCAATATTATGTTTCAGCCTGGTTCTTTATTTACTGAAGGGCACTGGCTCACCATCATTTTAGTATAAATAGAGTGTAGTTCCTACTGTATCTTAACTAATGTATAGAATCTAAAACCTTTCAAAGTCTCAGATAATGCAATATATTCTCCCTTCCCAGAATTAAGAAAAAAGTAAAACCAACTCAGTGGCCTTAGCCTAAATAATTAGCTGTCCCTTGTCTATAGCATGTATTAATCAGGATTTTGATTCACCTTCACAGAAAACTGTTTTGATAGATACGACCTGTTAGACAATCAGAGAGAAAATAGAATATGCATTGTGTCAAGAGAACACTAGCTGTGAAAGAGTCTTTACTTGTCATCTAAGCATTATTTCTTTGGCACATTCACTCCTTATTCAGCTGTACTGAAAAAGGATAGAGCCATACACTTTTTGTCTCTGGGCCTTTTCTTCTGGTAAAGAACTGTAGTAGTCATGATTTCAGGAACATCTGTTTGCATGACTGCTGTCTTGGCAGCGAAGAGACTTTGTCCAGTAGAATGCCAACACATTCAATATGCTGTTAATGGGATGTTCACACCTATAGTCACTCAGTCATGAAGTTCCTGAACCCCAAGACATTTCAGCAACTTTTATTCAACTAGGTAATATCTTAAGAAAGTTTCCTGTTCTCATCCTCTGCCTCTTCTGATTTTTACTGATTAGCAAGAAACTACATGAAATGGGAATTACTTCTTTACCACACATGTTCTGTATTCTAATTTCAGAAAGGCATTTTAGTTCACAAATTTAGCTTGTTTGCCTTTAGCTAGCATTGTTTTTCCTCCTGTATTCATGACTGCTAAACACTATCAATATCTAGCTGAAGTAGTTAATAAAATAAACAGTAAAAAATTAGCAATGTCTTCTTGAAAAAAAGATCTTTGTAAAGCCCTGAAGGCATAATCATGACATAACTGTTATTATCTAACTACCTGGTTATTTAGTTTCACTATTGGTTGGCATAGGGAGATTTTTGGCATAGTGTTCAAAAGTCACAGTCTCTTCCTATATACGTAAAATCTCATAAATAACACAACATCAAAATGTCTCAAAAATAATTCAGAAAGAAACTAAGGATATATTTTGCCTTGCCCTCTAATGCTTGCATCCCAAAATTACAGACTCATTTCTTTCAGTGCTGCGATGAGAACACAGAATATACCCAGGAAACATTTTGATTGTCCCCTGCTCCATCAATAGTTCAAGTGCCACTACCAAAATTAAATAATGTGAGTTTATAAAAAGCATAGGAGACTTTCTCCAGCTGAAATTCCTAGTTATCTGAATCTGGCCTTTTTATACCGCTAACCCACTCTGCTTCCTCAGTCTGTCTTCCTAGCACAGTACAGTAATGATGAGAGAGAGAATATTTTCCAAAAACTCTCAGCACATGGAAAGCAATGTCAGTAACCACATTTTAATATGAATGAGTAGAAGTTGGTTCACAAACCGTTAACAGCTCCTGATTGGCACAGATAAGGTGGATTTTAAAAGAAAATTAAGTCTCTCATGTACATTTTCAAAAACTGGTGAAGATCACTACATTCTCTAGATTTATTGCTACTTACTACATTTTATAATAAAAAAATAGGACTTCAGGACTGAGAAATTAACATTTGAACAGAAGCCATTTTAATATATGGTAATCAAATAACTCTTATGGCAAGGACTGTTCTAGAAAAGAATGGCCAAAACCAATTATGCTATCCAACCATGCAATTATGTATCACTCAGAGTAATTTTGTTCTCTTATGAAAGCTTATATATTAGAAATATTTATAGGATGTTATGTTTCTTTTCTGTTTTATGAAAAAAATACTTCAGTATAATAAAATGATAATTGAACAAGAAACAAAAGAACTGGATTTACATTTTTTCAGTACATTGAAGTTGCTGGATGCACCTATATCACTATACAGAAAACAGTTTACTAAAGTAAGGATTGTTATCAATCTTTCTGCTAGTTAAGAGCCACCAGTTGTTTCAGGTCAGAATTATGAATATTTAATACTAAAGACAAGTGCTAATTGTGTTTGAGAAACACAGAATTGGATGCAGATCTTCTGCACAGCCGTTATGGGAATGTAAAACATTATTCTAATTGGGCAGTTATAAGTGCTGGGAAAGAGGAAAACCATGAAAAAGGGACAGATATTTTTCTCAGACATGGGAAAAATACATGCAAATACAAACAGTGGAAAAAGCATTTTTATCCACAGACTGCTTTATGTGTATCATCTGCATTGGAGCCCAGAGTTTCTCTAGGACAGAATGAGTTTTCAGGATCCATATTTTCAACAGCAAGAAAACACAAGAAGCCATGATGCTGAAAGCTGTCTGCAGCTTTACTGGATCATCTATTCATCATTATTGGCAAGGGCTGGATACTAAGACAGTCTTTAAATCGTTGCTGGGCTTTTTTTACACTGATAATAGTAAAAGGAGAGCTCAAGGGAGGTGCATATGACAGCATGGCAACCATTTATAACTACCAAAGGACCGACTTGGTGTTGGACAAAGGGCCTAATTTAAAAAAAAATAAAAAATAATAAATTGCCACTTCATGCTAGAAAATGGTTTCAGAAAAGATTTGGCCATAAATTGGTCAGTTTTTATTTATGTTTGAAAGTAAAAATTACCTCAGTAACCTATAAAACACCATCAGTCCTTTACATTTTCCCTACATAATAATGACAATGTAATTACTATTAGAAATGTTTTCTGGTTGTATGTATTCATATTTACAATATGGAAAGAAAGAACATAAACATGCACTCATAATACTAAGATCAAACATCTAAAGATCTTGTTATTTAACACAATTTGGGGACTGAAGGGACACAAGTGGGTATTAATTTTTAGAATGTTTCAATTGAAAGTTACTGGTATTAAGAATAACAACAATACTGGTTTTATTCATGTAGGCTTGCAAGCAAAAGCTATCTTAGCTGGTCACCATTTCTGAGTGCTTTAATTTTACATGGTTCCAACTTAAAGTGAAAGACTGGTATATAGGAGCCTAGTTACGTTCTTCACTTAGGTAAGTACCCTTTTGTATCAGTAAAAAGACCCTATTCAGACTTTCTGTGCCCTTACACTTGAAGAAACTTAATAATCCCCCATTATGGTCAGTTATACAACATTTTAAGTAGATCTGAAAACTGAAGATGCTACATCGTTATCTCAGAAAATGAAGACAGAAACCATAAATAATCTAACTGTAAGCACACTAAAAGACAAAAAATGTAAGCTAAAACACTCAGCCATAAAAAAGCAAATTTATAAACACTGAGATATTTCAAACTTTACATTTGAAATTTATTTTCTTAAAATTCTTAGATTCTCATGTCAAAATTGTTCTTTTACAAACTTTTCTATATTTTTAAGCCAAAAAATCTTGAGCTTTTATATTTTTAAGCAGTTGTCATAAAACCTATATACATAATAAATATAACTTTAATAAATATATATTTTTTAAATTGAGGGATAGAAAAATGTATTTATTTCATACAATTTTTCTCAGAATGGGTTCTTCGTCTTTTTTAATCGACTCCATGAGATCTTAATTGGATACCTACCTACTATAGCAAAGGAAGAAGCGGGAACTGTGTCCATTTAATTTTGTGTAAGACAGGTGTTTGGAAGACAGTCATGAATAATAATGTGAGAGGGCTTTACTCTTTTTTTTTCTCATTTTCTTTGGAAAACTGAAATGCAGGGGAATTCTTATATATCCCACTTACATTTAGACAGTGCACACTTTTACTACACAGCTTAATGCATCTGTGCAGAAGCCAAGCCTCTTTTACCTTTACTCGTTGTCAGAGTTTCCATTCTGATGAAGCTACAGAAATACAATGCCCAAAAGACATACCTCTGCATTGTAAAACTTACACATTCATCTTGGTTGCAAACGTTGACTTGTCTTGACTTTGGGATTCACTATGTCAGCAGCTCACATTGTATTTTACTCTGGAACAAAGCATCATATAAAGGCAAATGCAGCATAAAGGGAGCTGAATAAAAGCAAAATAGTTCACTGTTTTTCTGGTAATTTGGTCATGTCATTATTTTACATCATGCTGTAACCCCTCAAGTTTTTAGAAGAGCTTTTTCACTGAAACTCAGTGATAACAGAACACTAACACTGAGAAACACACCTTGAAACAGAAGGTTGATCTATTTTTGTTATTCAGCTGCAAATATAAAGAAATGAGAAATACTCCAAAAAATGTAGCGCATATTAATGATGTCTGTGTTCATATTTAAATATCAGATTTTCACAATGTACTTCAAACATAGGAACTCTTCTCAAACATACCCACTGGCTCCTTAATATGCCTCTTTCTGGCAAAGATCAGTTAATTTTTTGTTTATTTTAGTCTGTGCTTATAGAAATAAAGAATACAGACTGAGAATTGCAGTATCCAAAAACGCATTCCATTTTAAATGTTTCCATAACCATGGGTGAAAAGAAATCTCTCAACTGAGTATATTAATTTAACAGAGCTTCACTCTCAAAAAGCAAAACTAATGGATTAAGTCTGGCCATATAAAAAATACACTGTCAAACTACTGGCCAAATAGATTAGAACACCCTGAACACATGGAAAACATTAAAAAAGAAATAAAAATAAAATCTGAGGAAGGAGAGCAATAATATATTTGTCTAATTTATTCTATTACAATCACTGCCAGTCAGCTTTACTTTTGAATCAATTGGCAAAGTCATTCACTTCTCAGGCAGCCAGCATTCAATGTGTTATTCTGAATCAAAGAAACAAACAAAAACAGGTATGTGCCATGAAAAACAAGATAACACTCAAAATGACAAAAACATTTGTAATCATGGTCCGTATAAACAAGACCACTCATCAAATACTAATGCCAACAAGGGTAGCAGGACTTTAGATACTATAGGCAATTATAGTGGTCGTCTCAGAAAGACACAGAGGACTGCCTAAATTCTTTGTTCATGATTGATTGGAAATGCTAAGTTATTAAAACTGTAATCCCAGGGCAAATGTAGTTTATTCAGGGCATTACTTCTTTTTCACTTTTATCCTTCATCATATGTGACAGATACCTACACCACCTCTCCTCAGGCTTGAGCAAGATGAAGACATTAGTCTTCAATCCTTTTTTAAAGGTAATTTAGAGAGGTGAACAAGACTTACACAGAAAGAACCATAAGCTGGTGCAATAAAACTTGAAGAAATGCCCCAAAGCTTGGACAAAACAGCTATGTAGTTTCTACAATTTAATTGGTTCAGCTAAAGAAGATAGACTGCATTGCTTTTCTTTCTTCATTGAGTTGTGTCTTTAATTACCACTGCTCTTTAAATTGTATGAAAGCATGTCTCAAAACAAAACATGGTGGTTGGCCACTGCCTTGCCTAAAGCATCACGAGTGCATTTTTCGATGAAACAGACTGTAGCAGTACTTCAGAGAAAGACAGACATATAATAAATACTCATAACTTTGATGTAATTGGTTGATTGCTTCCTGTTTCAGAAAGTGAAGGGATCACATGGATGCATGATAACATACTTCAAAGTAATGCCCTTCAGGTTTAAACCTACACTCCAGATGAGGACAACACACTCTTGGACACCTTTTATAGAGGGATACTAGTGCACAGCAAGCTTGCGCAGTCTTAGTGCAGAACAGTTTACTTACTCCTGGAATATTTCCTAATCCATACTCCCTTATTATAAACCTCAAGAGACTAGATAATACATAATATCAATGCTAATCCTTTAAACACACCTTGTTAAAAGGTCTCTTAAAATTTAGTACAACTGAAACTAATATTTGCCATAGGTCTGTAATATGAATCTATAGAAATAGGTACAAAAATCTAAGATGTATAAAAAAAGCATACTCTAGAAGCTTTTTGAGTATTACATGAGATGTAATGCAATTTTCTATGACATGCTACAGGACATCTATCACATCCACAAAGGCTTTTTTCAAGAAATGATTAAATGAAGCAAGTATAGTAAAAAAGATCCCAATGGTTACGATTAGTATGAGTGGGAACTGCATGACTGATTCTTAACATACAGAAATTTAGTTATGATAAATGTTGGTCTACATCAACTTTTATTACTGTTTAGAAGAGTCTTGCTGTACAGAGACAGTACCCACCGAGAAGATTTAACTCCTTCCATAGCTGTAGATGAGGCAGAACAGTTGGGACCCATAACACAGATAAGAGAAGATGCTTATACTGGTATTAAACAACTTAACTCTCAAGTCCCTGCAAAGGAATCTACAGTAGTAAGATAGAAGTTGCTCCAATGAAGAAATGGGTGGAACTAGCAAAAGAAAAAAACAATTCAGAAGGCTAAAGAGCACTGAAATAAAGAAAATCCCAAGGTTTTAAGAAATTGAAACAGTTTGTCATATGAGTATATGGGCTGAATATAACACATAGAATTATATCTGAAAGGGTGTATAGAGATATAGCTCTGTTAGGTTTAACCACTGCAAATTGTCAATCTCACAGGAATTCACTATTGCAATTTAGAAGACAAGAGCACAAGAAAAGTTCTAACACTAAGTACATTTTTGAAACCACACGCCATAAAACTAATTATTTTTCCTCATTCTATCTACTACATATGTGGTAGACCAAACTCAGTTTTGTGGATTTGGATTTTGTGGGTTTTGGATTTTGTGGGTTTGTGATTATGACTTGCGTAAGAGTTATCAAAATGTTTGCTTTAATTAACTTTTATATTGCAGTGCAATTTGTCTTTTATCATCTTAGAGAATAAATGATAATCTGCTGTGGGGGACAAGTAACAACTATCTGCTAAAATATTCCCTATTTATAATGTATGAGAGATACTAACTGAAGTCCCTAAGGGAAAACTAGATAGAATTGCCTAATCATGGCATCGTAACTAGGAAAATCTTAATAGAATATTGTATTAAAATATCAGTACAAACAGTTCTAATGGACAACTAGAGGAAGGGGGAGAACATAGGAAAAGCTGTCATTTAGTACAATGTTGTACATAGCTGACAATAAAGCTTTTTACTTTCAGATAAGAAGTTCACTGCAATGATATTTCTTCATTAGAGAGACACTGAAGAAGAGACACACAGCTAAATTTTACTGTTAATGTCCTTTGCAAAGGAAAAGACTGCGGAAGGTAAGGTAAAATCATTATTTGAAAAAAATAAAAAAAAATATATAAAAAAAGAGAAAAAGACTCCCAAAAGCAATTGTTTAGTTTTGTTTCATATGAGGTAATACATAGATAGCTCTACCTCTTCTACCAACAGCTGATCAGAATTACTGAGTTACAACTTATTATTTGCTGGAAGTGTTACTAGAAGAAATATTGTAAATAGAACTACTATTTTCCTTTCAAGCATGAAAATGTTTCTCATCAGATGTTGGGATAAAAGTGACAGAATTCTCTGGTCTTTAAATTATTCTTCAAATAGGCAGAAACATCTCTGTTAAAAAATCCTCCTGTTAGGAATATTTCACAAGTGAAAAGGGGTGAAACAGCTCTATCATTATTTCATGAGAGGAAAGGGCAGATCCTGAGGGAGAACCAAAAAATAAGAGCTCTTCTTATTTTGCGAATGAACAGAAAAAATGGTCAAAGTGTCAGGGTTTAATAGAAGAAAAAGTTTAATTGAGAGAAATGCTAACCTTCTTTCAGCTCTAATAATTTTGAAGGCATTTAGGCCTCCCTTAAATCTTTCTCTGCTCTAAAATGGCTGAGTTCAGCATGAGCAAGCAGGGTACTATGGTTCTTCTTTTTACATCAGTTCAATCAAAGCTGCACTTTTACAGAAGCAAAAATTTAATTAAGAAAAAAAAAATTGCTCCTCCTTTCAGTTAGACAAAATGTCAGAATCCTTTCAGTTTGAAAAAACTGGGAACTGTTCTCAAAATGTCACCTAAGATGTCTGAATTCCTGGAAACAGCCTGAGAAATGTTATACATCCAAATTATCTTGACTTGGATTTTTTTCTGTTAGTGTCTCTTTTCTCGTTCCTGTGCACACTGGCTGCACTAATGATGTGAACTGCTGGATCTCTAACTTTAGTATTACTCATGCATTAGGCATTAGTCAAAATGTCACCGTAAACAGATGCTAGAGAAAGAGGCAAACTATGTATTATGTCCTCTCTATTTTCCTTTTGACTGTGGAACTAGAGGGGTGGGAGTTATTGATTAGTTTTATGTTTATACCTATATTGTTTGCTTTGGTGCTTGCTAGAGGCAAAACACTAATCTTCTGGCTGAAAAATTTTGTCTGTTTCAGGATATTGTGATGACACATTGCTAAATCCTTATAAATATGCTTGTATGTGTACACTGAAACAGCTGCAGAGCATGTCTTTTCAGCATTCAGAGATCAACACCTGTCAATATTGAAGTGTTACTTGTTAGATGTCTTGCACTTCTTAGAAATACTGTATCTACTACTGTAAACAGTTTACTCCATAAATAATAATGAAAAAGCCCCCACTCTCAGAAATGAGAAAAATACCCTCTTTAAATACAATATATTTATCTTAAATAAGAGGAAACGTCAAAGTTACCACAGAGCAACACGAGAGGCTGAAGTCAAAAGAAACTAGAGGAAAAGAGTTAGAACACTTTAACCATAAAAACAAACAAACAAAAATTCTTCCTTGTACTTTCCTGAAGGCAAGTTAAAAATAACACATCTTCCAGGCCAGACTTTTTCAGCATTTCTTACCTGCTCTTACTCATCTGTGTGCATGATGGCAAATGTATGGTTTCACTGTCCCAGAAAGATATGATTTGCAGTATTTTGTTGTGTACTGCTCATCAGCTGCACATACCACTTCTGGAATAAACCCACCTCTGAGAAGGTAGTCCCGACAGCAGGAGAATCTGAGGCACAGGAAAGAGCCCAGAAGAGAGAAAGCTGATCATATACACCAGCAGAGCTCTTTCTCTGTTTACAAGAGTAAACAAATAAATAAATAATCTTGATTTAGTGATTAAAAGATACGACCTCCATCTTTTCCTTGTTAGCTAAAACATACCAAGCATTCACAATGAAGTTGCTTACTTTATACATCTATTAAACATGTATCTTATTTAATTACAAAATAATATACCTATGATTTTCTATGCAAACATAAATGTGTATAACATCTCTATGATTATCATACACATACGTTTATGGATACAAAAACACAGAGACCAGAAATCGTTTTAAAAGTACAGATTTAAAAAGGGGGAAAAAAAAGAAGAGTTAGATTTCACCTATTAAGTTTAAAGTCCTATATCCTTCACTGCAAAAAGTCCTGTTTGGACAAACTAAAATACTTTTAAGAAAAAAAAATATTTTTTTCTTCCTACAAACAGAAGAAACAAATTCTGATGTTGCTGTTTTCTTTTCTCCTGCTGGCAGGATCTCTGCAGACATCACTGCATCTCTGCTGCCTACAGGTGAATAATGAGGTAAGCCTTCCCCCCAGATGACATTACAGATGTTGAGGAGACTGTCCACTGTTTTTCATAGAGTTTAGTATCAAACTATCACTCAGTGATCTATCTGCAAAACACGATGCTAACTGAATGCAAGTGGGTTTGCATTCAGCACTACGTAAACAGTAATTTTCACCTTTGCATATTGAATATACTTTGCTACTTTGTTTATATTGCATTTAGTTCCTGGATTACATTAATACACTGAATGATTTTCTCGCACCACGCCATACAGCTATAGATCTAGTAATATTTCATTTAAATATGCTTAAAGTTAACTTGGAATCTGAAAATAATTTTTATTAGTTTAATTGGAACTCCAGTGAGTTTTCGAAACAACTAGTCCATGAGTGTTCTTCTTGAGATTGTTCCTATGACAC